>NC_134490.1:581302-582961 GCF_040206685.1 Ascaphus truei | reverse complement strand
TTCCGTATAAAGCATAAATAAATGGTTCGTTATTTTGCCAAAATACCCCAAAAAACAACATCTTCCAGAGGTCGAAGTCTCCTCTTTGTATAGAACTTATCTACTGTACATTATATGGGGTATTCTCTCCATGGGGTATATAGGACCCGGGTGATGTGCAATGTTATGTGTTATATCAGGGTGTATATAGGACTCGGGTGATGTGCAATGTTATGTGTTATATCAGGGTTTATATAGGACTCGGGTGATGTGCGATATTATGTGTTATATCAGGGTGTATATAGGACTCGGGTGATGTGCGATGAAATGTGTTATATCAGGGTGTATATAGGACCCGGGTGATGTGCAATGTTATGTGTTATATCAGGGTTTATATAGGACTCGGGTGATGTGCAATGTTATGTGTTATATCAGGGTTTATATAGGACTCGGGTGATGTGCGATATTATGTGTTATATCAGGGTGTATATAGGACTCGGGTGATGTGCAATGTTATGGGTTATATCAGGGTGTATATAGGACTCGGGTGATGTGCGATGAAATGTGTTATATCAGGGTTTATATAGGACTCGGGTGATGTGCGATGTTATGGGTCATATCAGGGTTTATATAGGACTCGGGTGATGTGCGATGTTATGGGTCATATCAGGGTGTATATAGGACCCCGGGGGGGGGGGGGTGCTGTGTTATGGAATATATCAGGGTGTATATAGGACCCCGGGGGGGGTGCTGTGTTATGGAATATATCAGGGTGTATATAGGACCCCGGGGGTGTGTGCTGTGTTATGGAATATATCAGGGTGTATATAGGTCCCCTGGGTGGGGGGTGCTGTGTTATGGAATATATCAGGGTGTATATAGGACCCCGGTGGTGTGCTGTGTTATGGGATATACAGTATCAGGGTGTATATAGGACCCCGGTGGTGTGCTGTGTTATGGGATATATCAGGGTGTATATAGGACCCCGGGGGGGGGTGTGCTGTGTTATGGAATATATCAGGGTGTATAGGACCCCGGGGGGGGGGAGGGGTGCTGTGTTATGGGATATATCAGGGTGTATATAGGACCCGGGGGGGGGGGGTGCTGTGTTATGGGATATATCAGGGTGTATATAGGTCCCCGGGGGGGGTGCTGTGTTATGGGATATATCAGGGTGTATATGGGACCCCGGGGAGGGGGGGTGCTGTGTTATGGGATATATCAGGGTGTATATAGGACCCCGGGGGGGGGGGGTGCTGTGTTATGGGATATATCAGGGTGTATATAGGACCCCGGGTGGGGGGGGGTGCTGTGTTATGGGATATATCAGGGTGTATATAGGACCCCGGGTGGGGGGGGGGGGGTGCTGTGTTATGGGATATATCAGGGTGTATATAGGACCCCGGGTGGGGGGGGGGTGCTGTGTTATGGGATATATCAGGGTGTATATAGGACCCCGGGGGGGGGGGGGTGCTGTGTTATGGGATATATCAGGGTGTATATAGGACCCCGGGGGGGGGGGGGTGCTGTGTTATGGGATATATCAGGGTGTATATAGGACCCCGGGGGGGGGGGGGGTGCTGTGTTATGGGATATATCAGGGTGTATATAGGACCCCGGGTGGGGGGGGGGTGCTGTGTTATGGGATATATCAGGGTGTATATAGGATGCTGTGAATCT
>NC_134490.1:568802-576302 GCF_040206685.1 Ascaphus truei | reverse complement strand
TGCACTCTGCGGGAATCTGGTGCTGTTTTATCCGTATGTTTCCCGGCTGAAGTCCTTGCTAGATGCCCCAGCTGCCCCCCCCCCCCCGCCCGTGGACCTGACGCCCCCTCTCATCTCTCAGTAGGTTCTGCCCCAGCTGCCCCCCCCCCCCAGTCTGCGGACCTGACGCCCCCTCTCTCTCTCAGTAGGTTCTGCCCCAGCTGCCCCCCCCCCCCCCAGTCTGCGGACCTGACGCCCCCTCTCTCTCTCAGTAGGTTCTGCCCCAGCTGCCCCCCCCCCCAGTCTGTGGACCTGACGTCCCCTCTCTCTCTCAGTAGGTTCTGCCCCAGCTGCCCCCCCCCCCCCAGTCTGTGGACCTGACGCCCCCTCTCATCTCTCAGTAGGTTCTGCCCCTGCTGCCCCCCCCAAGTCTGTGGACCTGACGCCCCCTCTCTCTCAGTAGGTTCTGCCCCAGCTTCCCCCCCCCCCCCAGTCTGTGGACCTGACGCCGCCTCTCATCTCTCAGTAGGTTCTGCCCCAGCTGCCCCCCCCCCCCAGTCTGCGGACCTGACGCCCCCTCTCTTTCTCAGTAGGTTCTGCCCCAGCTGCCCCCCCCCCCCAGTCTGTGGACCTGACGCCCCCTCTCTCTCTCAGTAGGTTCTGCCCCAGCTACCCCCCCCCCCCAGTCTGTGGACCTGACACCCCCTCTCTCTCTCAGTAGGTTCTGCCCCAGCTGCCCCCCCCCCCAGTCTGTGGACCTGACACCCCCTCTCTCTCTCAGTAGGTTCTGCCCCAGCTGCCCCCCCCCCCCCAGTCTGTGGACCTGACGCCCCTCTCTCTCTCAGTAGGTTCTGCCCCAGCTGCCCCCCCCCCCCAGTCTGTGTACCTGACGCCCCCTCTCTCTCTCAGTAGGTTCTGCCCCAGCTGCCCCCCCCCCCCCAGTCTGTGGACCTGACGCCCCCTCTCATCTCTCAGTAGGTTCTGCCCCAGCTGCCCCCCCCCCCCAGTCTGCGGACCTGACGCCCCCTCTCTCTCTCAGTAGGTTCTGCCCCAGCTGCCCCCCCCCCCCAGTCTGCGGACCTGACGCCCCCTCTCTCTCAGTAGGTTCTGCCCCAGCTGCCCCCCCCAGTCTGTGGACCTGACGCCCCCTCTCTCTCTCAGTAGGTTCTGCCCCAGCTGCCCCCCCCCAGTCTGTGGACCTGACGCCCCCTCTCTCTCTCAGTAGGTTCTGCCCCTTTTGGGGGTCACTCGCCCGCTGAGTTTGATGATGGATTTCTGCGCAGGAAACAGAGGAGGAACCGGACCACATTTACCCTGCAACAGGTACAGGGGGAGGCCCGATCAGCACTATCCGGGGGGGTATATATATATATATATATACACGGGGAGTGTGCAGCGAGAGGGGCCCGATCAGCACTATCCGGGGGGTATATATATGGGGAGTGTGCAGAGAGAGGGGGCCGATCATCACTATCCGGGGGATATATATAGGGAGTGTGCAGAGAGACGGGGCCGATCAGCACTATCCGGGGGGTATATATAGGGGGAGTATCCGGGGGGTATATATATGGGGAGTGTGCAGAGAGAGGGGGCAGATCAGCACTATCCGGGGGGTATATATATGGGGAGTGTGCAGAGAGAGGGGGCCGATCAGCACTATCTGGGGGTATATACACGGGGAGTGTGCAGAGAGAGGGGGCCGATCAGTACTATCGGGGGGGGGGGGGGTATATATATGGGGAGTGTGCAGAGAGAGGGGGCCGATCAGCACCATCCGGGGGGTATATACACGGGGAGTGTGCAGAGAGAGGGGGCCGATCAGCACTATCCGGGGGGTATATATATGGGGAGTGTGCAGAGAGAGGGGGCCGATCAGCACCATCCGGGGGGTATATACACGGGGAGTGTGCAGAGAGAGGGGGCCGATCAGCACTATCGGGGGGGGGGGGTATATATGGGGAGTGTGCAGAGAGAGGGGGCCGATCAGCACTATCCGGGGGTATATACATGGGGAGTGTGCAGAGAGAGGGGGCCGATCAGCACTATCCGGGGGGTATATATATGGGGAGTGTGCAGAGAGAGGGGGCAGATCAGCACTATCCGGGGGGTATATATATGGGGAGTGTGCAGAGAGAGGGGGCCGATCAGCACTATCCGGGGGGTATATATATGGGGAGTGTGCAGAGAGAGGGGCCCGATCAGCACTATCCGGGGGGTATATATATGGGGAGTGTGCAGAGAGAGGGGCCCGATCAGCACTATCCGGGGGGTATATACACGGGGAGTGTGCAGAGAGAGGGGGCCGATCAGCACTATCCGGGGGGTATATATATGGGGAGTGTGTAGAGAGAGGGGCCCGATCAGCACTATCCGGGGGGTATATACACGGGGAGTGTGCAGAGAGAGGGGGCCGATCAGCACTATCCGGGGGGTATATACACGGGGAGTGTGCAGAGAGAGGGGACAGATCAGCACTATCCGGGGGGGGGGATATATATGGGGAGTGTGCAGAGAGAGGGGGCCGATCAGCACTATCCGAGGGGTATATACATGGGGAGTGTGCAGAGAGAGGGGGCCGATCAGCACTATCCGGGGGGTATATACATTGGGAGTGTGCAGAGAGAGGGGGCCGATCAGCACTATCCGGGGGGGTATATATACGGGGAGTGTGCAGAGAGAGGGGGCCGATCAGCACTATCCGGGGGGTATATATATGGGGAGTGTGCAGAGAGAGGGGGCCGATCAGCACTATCCGGGGGGTATATATACGGGGAGTGTGCAGAGAGAGGGGGCAGATCAGCACTATCCGGGGGGTATATATACGGGGAGTGTGCAGAGAGAGGGGGCCGATCAGCACTATCCGGGGGTATATATACGGGGAGTGTGCAGAGAGAGGGGGCCGATCAGCACTATCCGGGGGGTATATATACGGGGAGTGTGCAGAGAGAGGGGGCCGATCAGCACTATCCGGGGGGTATATACGGGGAGTGTGCAGAGAGAGGGGGCCGATCAGCACTATCCGGGGGGTATATATATGGGGAGTGTGCAGAGAGGGGGCCGATCAGCACTATCCGGGGGGGTATATATATGGGGAGTGTACAGAGGAGAGAGGGGGGCCGATCAGCACTATCCGGGGGGTATATATACGGGGAGTGTACAGAGAGGGGGCCGATCAGCACTATCCGGGAGGTATATATATGGGGAGTGTGCAGAGAGGGGGCCGATCAGCACTATCCGGGGGTATATATACGGGGAGTGTGCAGAGAGAGGGGGCCGATCAGCACTATCTGGGGGGTATATATATGGGGAGTGTGCAGAGAGAGGGGCCCGATCAGCACTATCCGGGAGGTATACTGTATATACGGGGAGTGTGCAGAGAGAGGGGCTGATCAGCACTATCCGGGGGGTATATATATGGGGAGTGTGCAGAGAGAGGGGGCCAATCAGCACTATCCGGGGGGTATATATATGGGGAGTGTGCAGAGAGAGGGGGCCGATCAGCACTATCCGGGGGGTATATATGTGGCGAGTGTGCAGAGAGAGGGGCCCGATCAGCACTATCCGGGGGGTATATATATGGGGAGTGTGCAGAGAGAGGGGGCCGATCAGCACTATCCTGGAGGTATATATATGGGGAGTGTGCAGAGAGAGGGGCCCGATCAGCACTATCTGGGGGGGGGGTATATTTTTGGGTTGTGTGCAGAGAGAGGGGGCCGATCAGCACTATCTGGGGGGGTATATATGGGGAGTGTGCAGAGAGAGGGGGCCGATCAGCACTATCTGGGGGTATATACACGGGGAGTGTGCAGAGAGAGGGGGCCGATCAGTACTATCGGGGGGGGGGGGGGGTATATATATGGGGAGTGTGCAGAGAGAGGGGGCCGATCAGCACCATCCGGGGGGTATATACACGGGGAGTGTGCAGAGAGAGGGGGGCCGATCAGCACTATCCGGGGGGTATATATATGGGGAGTGTGCAGAGAGAGGGGGCCGATCAGCACCATCCGGGGGGTATATACACGGGGAGTGTGCAGAGAGAGGGGGCCGATCAGCACTATCGGGGGGGGGGGTATATATGGGGAGTGTGCAGAGAGAGGGGGCCGATCAGCACTATCCGGGGGGTATATACATGGGGAGTGTGCAGAGAGAGGGGGCCGATCAGCACTATCCGGGGGGTATATATATGGGGAGTGTGCAGAGAGAGGGGGCAGATCAGCACTATCCGGGGGGTATATATATGGGGAGTGTGCAGAGAGAGGGGGCCGATCAGCACTATCCGGGGGGTATATATATGGGGAGTGTGCAGAGAGAGGGGCCCGATCAGCACTATCCGGGGGGTATATATATGGGGAGTGTGCAGAGAGAGGGGCCCGATCAGCACTATCCGGGGGGTATATACACGGGGAGTGTGCAGAGAGAGGGGGCCGATCAGCACTATCCGGGGGGTATATATATGGGGAGTGTGCAGAGAGAGGGGCCCGATCAGCACTATCCGGGGGTATATACACGGGGAGTGTGCAGAGAGAGGGGGCCGATCAGCACTATCCGGGGGGTATATACACGGGGAGTGTGCAGAGAGAGGGGACAGATCAGCACTATCCGGGGGGGGGGATATATATGGGGAGTGTGCAGAGAGAGGGGGCCGATCAGCACTATCCGAGGGGTATATACATGGGGAGTGTGCAGAGAGAGGGGGCCGATCAGCACTATCCGGGGGGTATATACATTGGGAGTGTGCAGAGAGAGGGGGCCGATCAGCACTATCCGGGGGGGGTATATATATGGGAGTGTGCAGAGAGAGGGGGCCGATCAGCACTATCCGGGGGGTATATATATGGGGAGTGTGCAGAGAGAGGGGGCCGATCAGCACTATCCGGGGGGTATATATACGGGGAGTGTGCAGAGAGAGGGGGCAGATCAGCACTATCCGGGGGGTATATATACGGGGAGTGTGCAGAGAGAGGGGCCGATCAGCACTATCCGGGGGGTATATATACGGGGAGTGTGCAGAGAGAGGGGGCCGATCAGCACTATCCGGGGGGTATATATACGGGGAGTGTGCAGAGAGAGGGGCCGATCAGCACTATCCGGGGGGTATATACGGGGAGTGTGCAGAGAGAGGGGCCGATCAGCACTATCCGGGGGGTATATATATGGGGAGTGTGCAGAGAGGGGGCCGATCAGCACTATCCGGGGGGGTATATATATGGGGAGTGTACAGAGAGAGGGGGCCGATCAGCACTATCCGGGGGGTATATATACGGGGAGTGTACAGAGAGGGGGCCGATCAGCACTATCCGGGAGGTATATATATGGGGAGTGTGCAGAGAGGGGGCCGATCAGCACTATCCGGGGGGTATATATACGGGGAGTGTGCAGAGAGAGGGGGCCGATCAGCACTATCTGGGGGGGTATATATATGGGGAGTGTGCAGAGAGAGGGGCCGATCAGCACTATCCGGGAGGTATACTGTATATACGGGGAGTGTGCAGAGAGAGGGGCTGATCAGCACTATCCGGGGGGTATATATATGGGGAGTGTGCAGAGAGAGGGGGCCAATCAGCACTATCCGGGGGGTATATATATGGGGAGTGTGCAGAGAGAGGGGGCCGATCAGCACTATCCGGGGGGTATATATGTGGCGAGTGTGCAGAGAGAGGGGCCCGATCAGCACTATCCGGGGGGTATATATATGGGGAGTGTGCAGAGAGAGGGGGCCGATCAGCACTATCCTGGAGGTATATATATGGGGAGTGTGCAGAGAGAGGGGCCCGATCAGCACTATCTGGGGGGGGGGGTATATTTTTGGGTTGTGTGCAGAGAGAGGGGGCCGATCAGCACTATCTGGGGGGGTATATATGGGGAGTGTGCAGAGAGAGGGGCCCGATCAGCACTATCCGGGGGGTATATACACGGGGAGTGTGCAGAGAGAGGGGGCGATCAGCACTATCCGGGGGGTATATACACGGGGAGTGTGCAGAGAGAGGGGGCCGATCAGCACTATCCGGGGGGTATATATATATGGGGAGTGTGCAGAGAGAGGGGACAGATCAGCACTATCCGGGGGGTATATATATGGGGAGTGTGCAGAGAGAGGGGGCCGATCAGCACTATCCGGGGGGTATATATATGGGGAGTGTGCAGAGAGAGGGGGCCGATCAGCACTATCCGGGGGGTATATATATGGCGAGTGTGCAGAGAGAGGGGCCCGATCAGCACTATCCGGGGGGTATATATATGGGGAGTGTGCAGAGAGAGGGGGCCGATCAGCACTATCCTGGGGGTATATATATGGGGAGTGTGCAGAGAGAGGGGCCCGATCAGCACTATCTGGGGGGGTATATTTTTGGGTTGTGTGCAGAGAGAGGGGGCCGATCAGCACTATCCGGGGGGGTATATATGGGGAGTGTGCAGAGAGAGGGGCCCGATCAGCACTATCCGGGGGGTATATACACGGGGAGTGTGCAGAGAGAGGGGGCCGATCAGCACTATCCGGGGGGTATATATATGGGGAGTGTGCAGAGAGAGGGGGCTGATCAGCACTATCCGGGGGGAATATACACGGGGAGTGTGCAGAGAGAGGGGGCCGATCAGCACTATCCGGGGGGTATATACACGGGGAGTGTGCAGAGAGAGGGGGCCGATCAGCACTATCCGGGGGGTATATATACGGGGAGTGTGCAGAGAGAAGGGACTGATCAGCACTATCAGGGGGGGTATATATAGGGGGAGTATCCGGGGGTATATATATGGGGAGTATCCGGGGGGTATATACACGGGGGAGTGTGCAGAGAGAGGGGGCCGATCAGCACTATCCGGGGGGTATATATATGGGGAGTGTGCAGAGAGAGGGGGCCGATCAGCACTATCCGGGGGGTATATATATGGGGAGTGTGCAGAGTGAGGGGGCCGATCAGCACTATCCGGGGGGTATATATATGGGGGGGGGTGCAGAGAGAGGGGCCGATCAGCACTATCCGGGGGGTATATATATGGGGAGTGTGCAGAGAGAGGGGGCTGATCAGCACTATCCGGGTGGTATATACACGGGGAGTGTGCAGAGAGAGGGGCAGATCAGCACTATCCGGGGGGTATATATATGGGGAGTGTGCAGAGAGAGGGGCAATCAGCACTATCCGGGGGGTATATATACGGGGAGTGTGCAGAGAGAGGGGGCCGATCAGCACTATCCGGGGGGTATATATATGGGGAGTGTGCAGAGAGAGGGGGCCGATCAGCACTATCCGGGGGGTATATACACGGGAGTGTGCAGAGAGAGGGGGCCGATCAGCACTATCTGGGGGGTATATATATGGGGAGTGTGCAGAGAGAGGGGCCGATCAGCACTATCCGGGAGGTATATATACGGGGAGTGTGCAGAGAGAGGGGCTGATCAGCACTATCCGGGGGGTATATATATGGGGAGTGTGCAGAGAGAGGGGGCCGATCAGCACTATCCTGGGGGTATATATATGGGGAGTGTGCAGAGAGAGGGGCCCGATCAGCACTATCTGGGGAGGG
>NC_134490.1:398802-563802 GCF_040206685.1 Ascaphus truei | reverse complement strand
CCCATTGAAAATAATTGGCGTTTTTCTTTTGATAAATCTGATGCTGTTTTCCCCCCAGTTTTACAGACGGGAGACAGTAAAGCCGCCATTTACGCCATTTACCTTTACTTTAGCATTTCTATTTATTGTATTTTTTCGTTTTTTAAATCGGATGCTCTGGCCAAGAGATATAAATGTTTGCAATATTAATTGTCTGGGAGGTTAAAATGGCGCTCTCCCGAGAGTCCAGCGCAGTCCCAATGTTTCCATGGTTACCTCAGGAGCTAGAGATTAAAGAGATCATAAAGACTAAAAAAAATGTTCAGGAGGCAATATACTGTACCGACATGTGGGGGGTGGCAGGGAGGGGGGTGTGGGGGGGAGGGGGGGTGTGGGGGTGGCGGGGGGTGGGGGGGGTGGCAGGGTGGGTGGGTGTGGGGGGGAGGGGGGTGTGGGGGTGGCGGGGGGGTGGGGGGGTGGCAGGGTGGGTGGGTGTGGGGGGTGGCAGGGAGGGGGGGTATGGGGGTGGCGGGGGAGCGGAGGTGGGGAGTGGCAGGGAGGGGGATGTGGGGGTGGCGGGGGAGCGGGGGTGGGAGGTGGCAGGGAGGGTGGGTGTGGGGGTGGCAGGGAGGGAGTGTGGGGTGGCAGGGAGGGGGTGTGGGAGTGGCAGGGAGGGGGGTGTGGGGGTGGCAGGGAGGGGGGTGTGGGGGTGGCGGGAGGGGGGTGTGTGGGGGTGGCAGGGAGGGGGGGGGTGTAGGGGGTGGAAGGGGGGTGTGTGTGTGGGGGGGTGGCGGGGGAGGGGGTGTGTGGGTGTGCCAGGGAGGGTGTGTGTGGGGGGGTGGCGGGGAGGGGGGGGTGGGGGGTGGTGGGAGGGGGGTGTGGGGGGGTGGCGGGGAGGTGGTGTGTGGGGGGTGGCAGGGAGGGGGGGTGTGTAGGGGGTGGCAGGGGGGGGGTGTGTGTGGGGGGTGGCGGGGAGGGTGTGTGTGGGGGTGGCAGGGAGGGTGTGTGTGGGGGTGGCGGAGAGGGGGGGTGTGGGGTGTGGCAGGGGAGGGTGTGTGTGGGTGTGGCAGGGAGGGTGTGTGTGGGTGTGGCAGGGAGGGTGTGTGTGGGGGGTGGCAGGGAGGGGTGTGTGTGTGGGGGGACTGTTTTAATAATTCCCTTAGAGACTCATGTTGTATTGTATTGTATGTCTTTATTTATATAGCGCCATTAATGTACATAGCGCGTCACAGTATCAGATTGAACCCCATCGTTTGGTATTTATATTCCCCGCACACGTGCCCCCTGTGTACCCCTCACTAACAGAGGAGCCACAATAATGAAATAAAAGAAGCTAGTTCATCTGCACCCCATTAAAACCCACCCCGTACCCCAGCTTCTCCCCACTAATAGCCCCCCCGCTTTCTCCAGCTTTGAAACGGCTCAGTACTTAGCGGGGGGCCGCTCTCCCCCCTCGCCCCCCCTCACCCCCGCTCTCCCCCCGATCGCCCCCCTGATACCTGTGTGTTTCTCTCTAGCTGGAAGCCTTAGAAGCCGTGTTTGCTCAGACTCACTATCCCGATGTGTTCACCAGAGAGGAACTTGCCATGAAAATCAACTTGACAGAGGCCAGAGTGCAGGTATGTTACCCTAAACCCAAACGCCAGCTGCAGCGTCTGACACGTGTGTGCGGGTGGATCCGTGGGTGGGTGCGTGGATGCGTGTGGATCCGTGGGTGCGTGTGGATCCGTGGGTGCGTGTGGATCCGTGGGTGGGTGTGGATCCGTGGGTGCGTGTGGATCCGTGGGTGGGTGTGGATCCGTGGGTGCGTGTGGATCCGTGTGTGGGTGTGGATCCGTGGGTGCGTGTGGATCCGTGGGTGGGAGCGTGTGGATCCGTGGGTGGGAGCATGGGTGTGTGTGGATCCGTGTGTGCATGTGAATCCGTGGGTGCGTGTGGATTCGTGGGTGGGTGCGTGGGTGCATGTGGATCCGTGGGTGCATGTGGATCCGTGGGTGGGTGCGTGTGGATCCGTGGGAGGGAGCAAGGGTGCGTGTGGATCTGTGGGTAGGTGCGTGTGGATCCGTGGGTGTGTGTGGATCCGTGGGTGGGTGGGTGTGGATCCGTGGGTGGGTGCGTGGTTGCATGTGGATCCGTGGGTGCGTGTGGATCCGTGGGAGGGAGCAAGGGTGCGTGTGGATCTGTGGGTAGGTGCGTGTGGATCCGTGGGTGTGTGTGGATCCGTGGGTGGTTGCATGTGGATCCGTGGGTGGGTGGGTGTGGATCCGTGGGTGGGTGCGTGGTTGCATGTGGATCCGTGGGTGCGTGGATATATCAAGCACCAAAGAATGATATGGATATTTTCCTCTGGCTGAAAATGGGATTGTGTGTTCTGTCTTTGTTATTTTAGTGTAATAAGCAATTACCGGGACCTCTGATTTCACGGCCGGGATGGGTCACGTTCTGGTAAATTCATTTTAAAAATAACCCACCTCCTGGGTCTCTTTCTATACTACCAATGACTGTATCGGCCTTTCACAGTGATGAGGCCTGTGAGCTTCATATTCCCTAATGGTAACCCAATGCCAGAGTGCCTTATTGCCGTGTAGAGCAGCAGTATCACCTCTTTGGTTGATATTGTGGAACGCTGGACTAAGAGAAACAAAACCCGTTATAATAAGAAACACTCACATCAGATAATACCGCAGAAACTGTTTGTGTGCCGCGGTGTGCCGCTGTGTGCCGCTGTGTGCCGCTGTGTGCCGCTGTGTGCCGCGGTGTGCCGCTGTGTGCCGCTGTGTGCCGCTGTGTGCCGCTGTGTGCCGCTGTGTGCCGCTGTGTGCCTTCATATGATCGTAGCCGGCTCATATCTCTGTGTAATATGATTGTTTATTTGTAAAGTGCCAACACATTCCGCAGCGCGGTACAAAGGGGGGGACAGAGTTCTGTACATTACACTCCGCAGCGTGGTACAAAGGGGGGTACAGAGTTCTGTACATTACACTCCGCAGCCCGGTACAAAGGGGGGACAGAGTTCTGTACATTACACTCCGCAGCGCGGTACAAAGGGGTGTACAGAGTTCTGTACATTACACTCCGCAGCGCGGTACAAAGGGGGGTACAGAGTTCTGTACATTACACTCCGCAGCGCGGTACAAAGGGGGGTACAGAGTTCTGTACATTACACTCCGCAGCGCGGTACAAAGGGGGGACAGAGTTCTGTACATTACACTCCGCAGCGCGGTACAAAGGGGGGTACAGAGTTCTGTACATTACACTCCGCAGCGCGGTACAAAGGGGGGACAGAGTTCTGTACATTACACTCCGCAGCGCGGTACAAAGGGGGTACAGAGTTCTGTACATTACACTCCGCAGCGCGGTACAAAGGGGGTACAGAGTTCTGTACATTACACACTCCGCAGCGCGGTACAAAGGGGGTACAGAGTTCTGTACATTACACTCCGCAGCGCGGTACAAAGGGGGGACAGAGTTCTGTACATTACACTCCGCAGCGCGGTACAAAGGGGGGACAGAGTTCTGTACATCACACTCCGCAGCGCGGTACAAAGGGGGGACAGAGTTCTGTACATTACACTCCGCAGCGCGGTACAAAGGGGGTACAGAGTTCTGTACATTACACTCCGCAGCGCGGTACAAAGGGGGTACAGAGCTCTGTACATTACACACACCGCAGCGCGGTACAAAGGGGGGACAGAGTTCTGTACATTACACTCCGCAGCGCGGTACAAAGGGGGGTACAGAGTTCTGTACATTACACTCCGCAGCGCGGTACAAAGGGGGGACAGAGTTCTGTACATTACACTCCGCAGCGCGGTACAAAGGGGGGTACAGAGTTCTGTACATTACACTCCGCAGCCCGGTACAAAGGGGGGACAGAGTTCTGTACATTACACTCCGCAGCCCGGTACAAAGGGGTGTACAGAGTTCTGTACATTACACTCCGCAGCGCGGTACAAAGGGGTGTACAGAGTTCTGTACATTACACTCCGCAGCGCGGTACAAAGGGGGGACAGAGTTCTGTACATTACACTCCGCAGCGCGGTACAAAGGGGGGTACAGAGTTCTGTACATTACACTCCGCAGCCCGGTACAAAGGGGGGACAGAGTTCTGTACATTACACTCCGCAGCCCGGTACAAAGGGGTGTACAGAGTTCTGTACATTACACTCCGCAGCGCGGTACAAAGGGGGGTACAGAGTTCTGTACATTACACTCCGCAGCCCGGTACAAAGGGGGGACA
Source organism: Ascaphus truei (assembly GCF_040206685.1). Taxonomy (NCBI): domain Eukaryota; kingdom Metazoa; phylum Chordata; class Amphibia; order Anura; family Ascaphidae; genus Ascaphus; species Ascaphus truei. The sequence continues at coordinate 559,583 of NC_134490.1, read as the reverse complement.
GAGTTCTGTACATTACACTCCGCAGCCCGGTACAAAGGGGGGACAGAGTTCTGTACATTACACTCCGCAGCGCGGTACAAAGGGGGGTACAGAGTTCTGTACATTACACTCCGCAGCGCGGTACAAAGGGGGGTACAGAGTTCTGTACATTACACTCCGCAGCGCGGTACAAAGGGGGGACAGAGTTCTGTACATTACACTCCGCAGCGCGGTACAAAGGGGGGTACAGAGTTCTGTACATTACACTCCGCAGCGCGGTACAAAGGGGGGACAGAGTTCTGTACATTACACTCCGCAGCGCGGTACAAAGGGGGTACAGAGTTCTGTACATTACACACTCCGCAGCGCGGTACAAAGGGGGGACAGAGTTCTGTACATTACACTCCGCAGCGCGGTACAAAGGGGGGACAGAGTTCTGTACATTACACTCCGCAGCGCGGTACAAAGGGGGGACAGAGTTCTGTACATTACACTCCGCAGCGCGGTACAAAGGGGGGACAGAGTTCTGTACATTACACTCCGCAGCGCGGTACAAAGGGGGTACAGAGTTCTGTACATTACACTCCGCAGCGCGGTACAAAGGGGGTACAGAGCTCTGTACATTACACACACCGCAGCGCGGTACAAAGGGGGGACAGAGTTCTGTACATTACACACACCGCAGCGCGGTACAAAGAGGGTACAGAGTTCTGTACATTACACACTCCGCAGCGCGGTACAAAGGGGGGTACAGAGTTCTGTACATTACACACCGCAGCGCGGTACAAAGGGGGGTACAGAGTTCTGTACATTACATACTCCGCAGCGCGGTACAAAGGGGGTACAGAGTTCTGTACATTACACTCCGCAGCGCGGTACAAAGGGGGGACAGAGTTCTGTACATTACACACCGCAGCGCGGTACAAAGGGGGGACAGAGTTCTGTACATTACACTCCGCAGCGCGGTACAAAGGGGGGACAGAGTTCTGTACATTACACTCCGCAGCGCGGTACAAAGGGGGGACAGAGTTCTGTACATTACACTCCGCAGCGCGGTACAAAGGGGGGTACAGAGTTCTGTACATTACACTCCGCAGCGCGGTACAAAGGGGGGTACAGAGTTCTGTACATTACACTCCGCAGCGCGGTACAAAGGGGGGACAGAGTTCTGTACATTACACTCCGCAGCGCGGTACAAAGGGGGTACAGAGTTCTGTACATTACACTCCGCAGCGCGGTACAAAGGGGGGTACAGAGTTCTGTACATTACATACACAGAGTTGGATACCAATTAGGACAGAAGCTAATGAGGGCTCTGATCCTCAGAGCTAACAGTCTAGAGGGGGGGGGGAGCTCCAGTCCTCAAGGGCCACCAACAGGTCAGGTTTTAAGGATATCCCTGCTTCAGCATAGGCAGCTCAATCAGTCCCTGCTTCAGCACAGGTGGCTCAATCAGTTGCTCAGATTGAGCCACCTGTGCTGAAGCAGGGATATCCTGAAAACCTGACCTGTTGGTGGCCCTTGAGGACTGGAGTTGCCAGCCCTGCTCTTGCTGCCTGCGTATAGTAACATTTAATGTGTGCATGTTTCCTATTAGAATCCAGTAATTGTGTGAGGATTACCTGACGCCGTAGTACTGATAATAATACTGCTAATAATACTGCGAGTACCCCAGATCCCGGCTCCTGGGCGTCCTCCATGTGACACAGGGAGCGGTGCGGACATTTCTTCCGGCACATTCTTGACATGAGTTCAGAGAGCGCATTTGGCCAGCGAGAATAAATGAAAGCTATCTGTCACTTTCACGGTGCACTTTAATAACATCAACATAATGTGGAATATTAGATTAGCTTGATTAATCGGTCATTCATAATTAACTAGTGATAATGTTCTACACTAATTTGTCCGCGTCTCTAAGGTACTGAATTGCATCAGAGAATATCCATTTCCTCACACTGGAAAATAGTCTGGAGCAGCTAAAGCTCAGCATTACCCCAACTCCCTGTATACTAGTCCTGTCAGTGCCGCCTGTATACTAGTCCTGTCAGTGCCGCCTGTATACTAGTCCTGTCAGTGCCGCCTGTATACTAGTCCTGTCAGTGCCGCCTGTATACTAGTCCTGTCAGTGCCGCCTGTATACTAGTCCTGTCAGTGCAGCCTGTATACTAGTCCTGTATATGCAGCCTGTATACTAGTCCTGTCAGTGCTGCCTGTATACTAGTCCTGTCTGTGCCGCCTGTATACTAGTCCTGTCAGTGCCGCCTGTATACTAGTCCTGTCAGTGCCGCCTGTATACTAGTCCTGTATATGCAGCCTGTATACTAGTCCTGTCAGTGCCGCCTGTATACTATTCCTGTCAGTGCCGCCTGTATACTAGTCCTGTCAGTGCCGCCTGTATACAAGTCCTGTCAGTGCCGCCTGTATACTAGTCCTGTCAGTGCCGCCTGTATACTAGTCCTGTCAGTGCCGCCTGTATACTAGTCCTGTATATGCAGCCTGTATACTAGTCCTGTCAGTGCTGCCTGTATACTAGTCCTGTCAATGCCGCCTGTATACTAGTCCTGTCAGTGCCGCCTGTATACTAGTCCTGTCAGTGCCGCCTGTATACTAGTCCTGTCAGTGCAGCCTGTATACTAGTCCTGTCAGTGCCGCCTGTATACTAGTCCTGTATATGCAGCCTGTATACTAGTCCTGTCAGTGCCGCCTGTATACTAGTCCTGTCAGTGCCGCCTGTATACTAGTCCTGTCAGTGCCACCTGTATACTAGTCCTGTCAGTGCCGCCTGTATACTAGTCCTGTCAGTGCTGCCTGTATACTAGTCCTGTCAGTGCCGCCTGTATACTAGTCCTGTCAGTGCCGCCTGAATACTAGTCCTGTCAGTACCGCCTGTATACTAGTCCTGTCAGTGCCGCCTGTATACTAGTCCTGTCAGTGCCGCCTGTATACTAGTCCTGTCAGTGCCGCCTGTATACTAGTCCTGTCAGTGCCGCCTGTATACTATTCCTGTCAGTGCCGCCTGTATACTAGTCCTGTCAGTGCCGCCTGTATACTAGTCCTGTCAGTGCCACCTGTATACAAGTCCTGTCAGTGCCGCCTGTATACTAGTCCTGTCAGTGCCGCCTGTATACTAGTCCTGTCAGTGCCGCCTGTATACTAGTCCTGTATATGCAGCCTGTATACTAGTCCTGTCAGTGCTGCCTGTATACTAGTCCTGTCAATGCCGCCTGTATACTAGTCCTGTCAGTGCCGCCTGTATACTAGTCCTGTCAGTGCCGCCTGTATACTAGTCCTGTCAGTGCTGCCTGTATACTAGTCCTGTCAGTGCCGCCTGTATACTAGTCCTGTATATGCAGCCTGTATACTTGTCCTGTCAGTGCCGCCTGTATACTAGTCCTGTCAGTGCTGCCTGTATACTAGTCCTGTCAGTGCTGCCTGTATACTAGTCCTGTCAGTGCCGCCTGTATACTAGTCCTGTCAGTGCCGCCTGTATACTAGTCCTGTCAGTGCCGCCTGTATACTAGTCCTGTCAGTGCCGCCTGTATACTAGTCCTGTCAGTGCCGCCTGTATACTAGTCCAGTCAGTGCCGCCTGTATACTAGTCCTGTCAGTGCCGCCTGTATACTAGTCCTGTCAGTGCCGCCTGTAGACTAGTCCTGTCAGTGCCGCCTGTAGACTAGTCCTGTCAGTGCCGCCTGTATACTAGTCCTGTCAGTGCCGCCTGTATACTAGTCCTGTCAGTGCAGCCTGTATACTAGTCCTGTATATGCAGCCTGTATACTAGTCCTGTCAGTGCTGCCTGTATACTAATCCTGTCAGTGCAGCCTGTATACTAGTCCTGTCAGTGCCGCCTGTATACTAGTCCTGTCAGTGCCGCATGTATACTAGTCCTGTCAGTGCCGCCTGTATACTAGTCCTGTATATGCAGCCTGTATACTAGTCCTGTCAGTGCCGCCTGTATACTAGTCCTGTATATGCAGCCTGTATACTAGTCCTGTCAGTGCCGCCTGTATACTAGTCCTGTCAGTGCCGCCTGTATACTAGTCCTGTCAGTGCCGCCTGTATACTAGTCCTGTCAGTGCCGCCTGTATACTAGTCCTGTCAGTGCCGCCTGTATACTAGTCCAGTCAGTGCCGCCTGTATACTAGTCCTGTCAGTGCCGCCTGTATACTAGTCCTGTCAGTGCCGCCTGTAGACTAGTCCTGTCAGTGCCGCCTGTAGACTAGTCCTGTCAGTGCCGCCTGTATACTAGTCCTGTCAGTGCCGCCTGTATACTAGTCCTGTCAGTGCAGCCTGTATACTAGTCCTGTATATGCAGCCTGTATACTAGTCCTGTCAGTGCTGCCTGTATACTAGTCCTGTCAGTGCAGCCTGTATACTAGTCCTGTCAGTGCCGCCTGTATACTAGTCCTGTCAGTGCCGCCTGTATACTAGTCCTGTCAGTGCCGCCTGTATACTAGTCCTGTATATGCAGCCTGTATACTAGTCCTGTCAGTGCCGCCTGTATACTAGTCCTGTATATGCAGCCTGTATACTAGTCCTGTCAGTGCCGCCTGTATACTAGTCCTGTCAGTGCCGCCTGTATACTAGTCCTGTCAGTGCCGCCTGTATACTAGTCCTGTCAGTGCTGCCTGTATACTAGTCCTGTCAGTGCCGCCTGTATACTAGTCCTGTATATGCAGCCTGTATACTATTCCTGTCAGTGCCGCCTGTATACTAGTCCTGTCAGTGCTGCCTGTATACTAGTCCTGTCAGTGCCGCCTGTATACTAGTCCTGTCAGTGCCGCCTGTATACTAGTCCTATCTGTGCAGCCTGTATACTAGTCCTGTCAGTGCCGCCTGTATACTAGTCCTATCAGTGCTGCCTGTATACTAGTCCTGTCAGTGCTGCCTGTATACTAGTCCTATCAGTGCCGCCTGTATACTAGTCCTGTCAGTGCTGCCTGTATACTAGTCCTGTCAGTGCTGCCTGTATACTAGTCCTGTCAGTGCCGCCTGTATACTAGTCCTGTATATGCAGCCTGTATACTAGTCCTGTCAGTGCTGCCTGTATACTAGTCCTATCAGTGCCGCCTGTATACTAGTCCTGTCAGTGCTGCCTGTATACTAGTCCTGTCAGTGCTGCCTGTATACTAGTCCTGTATATGCAGCCTGTATACTAGTCCTGTCAGTGCCGCCTGTATACTAGTCCTGTATATGCAGCCTGTATACTAGTCCTGTCAGTGCCGCCTGTATACTAGTCCTGTCAGTGCCGCCTGTATACTAGTCCTGTATATGCAGCCTGTATACTAGTCCTGTCAGTGCCGCCTGTATACTATTCCTGTCAGTGCCGCCTGTATACTAGTCCTGTCAGTGCCGCCTGTATACTAGTCCTGTCAGTGCCGCCTGTATACTAGTCCTGTCAGTGCAGCCTGTATACTAGTCCTGTATATGCAGCCTGTATACTAGTCCTGTCAGTGCTGCCTGTATACTAGTCCTGTCAGTGCAGCCTGTATACTAGTCCTGTCAGTGCCGCCTGTATACTAGTCCTGTCAGTGCCGCCTGTATACTAGTCCTGTCAGTGCCGCCTGTATACTAGTCCTGTATATGCAGCCTGTATACTAGTCCTGTCAGTGCCGCCTGTATACTAGTCCTGTATATGCAGCCTGTATACTAGTCCTGTCAGTGCCGCCTGTATACTAGTCCTGTCAGTGCCGCCTGTATACTAGTCCTGTCAGTGCCGCCTGTATACTAGTCCTGTCAGTGCCGCCTGTATACTAGTCCAGTCAGTGCCGCCTGTATACTAGTCCTGTCAGTGCCGCCTGTATACTAGTCCTGTCAGTGCCGCCTGTAGACTAGTCCTGTCAGTGCCGCCTGTAGACTAGTCCTGTCAGTGCCGCCTGTATACTAGTCCTGTCAGTGCCGCCTGTATACTAGTCCTGTCAGTGCAGCCTGTATACTAGTCCTGTATATGCAGCCTGTATACTAGTCCTGTCAGTGCTGCCTGTATACTAGTCCTGTCAGTGCAGCCTGTATACTAGTCCTGTCAGTGCCGCCTGTATACTAGTCCTGTCAGTGCCGCCTGTATACTAGTCCTGTCAGTGCCGCCTGTATACTAGTCCTGTATATGCAGCCTGTATACTAGTCCTGTCAGTGCCGCCTGTATACTAGTCCTGTATATGCAGCCTGTATACTAGTCCTGTCAGTGCCGCCTGTATACTAGTCCTGTCAGTGCCGCCTGTATACTAGTCCTGTCAGTGCCGCCTGTATACTAGTCCTGTCAGTGCTGCCTGTATACTAGTCCTGTCAGTGCCGCCTGTATACTAGTCCTGTATATGCAGCCTGTATACTATTCCTGTCAGTGCCGCCTGTATACTAGTCCTGTCAGTGCTGCCTGTATACTAGTCCTGTCAGTGCCGCCTGTATACTAGTCCTGTCAGTGCCGCCTGTATACTAGTCCTATCTGTGCAGCCTGTATACTAGTCCTGTCAGTGCCGCCTGTATACTAGTCCTATCAGTGCTGCCTGTATACTAGTCCTGTCAGTGCTGCCTGTATACTAGTCCTATCAGTGCCGCCTGTATACTAGTCCTGTCAGTGCTGCCTGTATACTAGTCCTGTCAGTGCTGCCTGTATACTAGTCCTGTCAGTGCCGCCTGTATACTAGTCCTGTATATGCAGCCTGTATACTAGTCCTGTCAGTGCTGCCTGTATACTAGTCCTATCAGTGCCGCCTGTATACTAGTCCTGTCAGTGCTGCCTGTATACTAGTCCTGTCAGTGCTGCCTGTATACTAGTCCTGTATATGCAGCCTGTATACTAGTCCTGTCAGTGCCGCCTGTATACTAGTCCTGTATATGCAGCCTGTATACTAGTCCTGTCAGTGCCGCCTGTATACTAGTCCTGTCAGTGCCGCCTGTATACTAGTCCTGTATATGCAGCCTGTATACTAGTCCTGTCAGTGCCGCCTGTATACTATTCCTGTCAGTGCCGCCTGTATACTAGTCCTGTCAGTGCTGCCTGTATACTAGTCCTGTCAGTGCCGCCTGTATACTAGTCCTGTCAGTGCCGCCTGTATACTAGTCCTGTCAGTGCCGCCTGTATACTAGTCCTGTCAGTGCTGCCTGTATACTAGTCCTGTCAGTGCTGCCTGTATACTAGTCCTGTCAGTGCTGCCTGTATACTAGTCCTGTCAGTGCCGCCTGTATACTTGTCCTATCAGTGCCGCCTGTATACTAGTCCTGTCAGTGCTGCCTGTATACTAGTCCTGTCAGTGCCACCTGTATACTAGTCCTGTCAGTGCCGCCTGTATACTAGTCCTGTCAGTGCCGCCTGTATACTAGTCCTGTCAGTGCCGCCTGTATACTAGTCCTATCAGTGCTGCCTGTATACTAGTCCTGTCAGTGCTGCCTGTATACTAGTCCTGTATATGCAGCCTGTATACTAGTCCTGTATATGCCGCCTGTATACTAGTCCTGTCAGTGCCGCCTGTATACTAGTCCTGTCAGTGCCGCCTGTATACTAGTCCTGTATATGCAGCCTGTATACTAGTCCTGTCAGTGCTGCCTGTATACTAGTCCTGTCAATGCCGCCTGTATACTAGTCCTGTCAGTGCCGCCTGTATACTAGTCCTGTCAGTGCCGCCTGTATACTAGTCCTGACAGTGCAGCCTGTATACTAGTCCTGTCAGTGCCGCCTGTATACTAGTCCTGTCAGTGCAGCCTGTATACTAGTCCTGTCAGTGCCGCCTGTATACTAGTCCTGTATATGCAGCCTGTATACTAGTCCTGTCAGTGCCGCCTGTATACTAGTCCTGTCAGTGCCGCCTGTATACTAGTCCTGTCAGTGCTGCCTGTATACTAGTCCTGTCAGTGCCACCTGTATACTAGTCCTGTCAGTGCTGCCTGTATACGTCCTGTCAGTGCTGCCTGTATACTAGTCCTATCAGTATTGCCTGTATACTAGTCCTGTCAGTGCTGCCTGTATACTAGTCCTGTATATGCAGCCTGTATACTAGTCCTGTATATGCAGCCTGTATACTAGTCCTGTCAGTGCCGCCTGTATACTAGTCCTGTCAGTGCCGCCTGTATACTAGTCCTGTATATGCAGCCTGTATACTAGTCCTGTCAGTGCTGCCTGTATACTAGTCCTGTCAGTGCCGCCTGCATACTAGTCCTGTCAGTGCTGCCTGTATACTAGTCCTGTCAGTGCAGCCTGTATACTAGTCCTGTATATGCAGCCTGTATACTAGTCCTGTCAGTGCCGCCTGTATACTAGTCCTGTCAGTGCCGCCTGTATACTAGTCCTGTCAGTGCCGCCTGTATACTAGTCCTGTCAGTGCCGCCTGTATACTAGTCCTGTCAGTGCTGCCTGTATACTAGTCCTGTCAGTGCTGCCTGTATACTAGTCCTGTCAGTGCTGCCTGTATACTAGTCCTGTATATGCAGCCTGTATACTAGTCCTGTCAGTGCCGCCTGTATACTAGTCCTGTATATGCAGCCTGTATACTAGTCCTGTATATGCAGCCTGTATACTAGTCCTGTCAGTGCCGCCTGTATACTAGTCCTGTCAGTGCCGCCTGTATACTAGTCCTGTATATGCAGCCTGTATACTAGTCCTGTCAGTGCTGCCTGTATACTAGTCCTGTCAGTGCCGCCTGTATACTAGTCCTGTCAGTGCCGCCTGTATACTAGTCCTGTCAGTGCCGCCTGTATACTAGTCCTGTCAGTGCTGCCTGTATACTAGTCCTATCAGTGCAGCCTGTATATTAGTCCTGTATATGCAGCCTGTATACTAGTCCTGTATATGCAGCCTGTATACTAGTCCTGTCAGTGCTGCCTGTATACTAGTCCTGTCAGTGCCGCCTGTATACTAGTCCTGTCAGTGCAGCCTGTATACTAGTCCTGTCAGTGCCACCTGTATACTAGTCCTGTCAGTGCTGCCTGTATACGTCCTGTCAGTGCTGCCTGTATACTAGTCCTATCAGTATTGCCTGTATACTAGTCCTGTCAGTGCTGCCTGTATACTAGTCCTGTATATGCAGCCTGTATACTAGTCCTGTATATGCAGCCTGTATACTAGTCCTGTCAGTGCCGCCTGTATACTAGTCCTGTCAGTGCCGCCTGTATACTAGTCCTGTATATGCAGCCTGTATACTAGTCCTGTCAGTGCTGCCTGTATACTAGTCCTGTCAGTGCCGCCTGTATACTAGTCCTGTCAGTGCTGCCTGTATACTAGTCCTGTCAGTGCAGCCTGTATACTAGTCCTGTATATGCAGCCTGTATACTAGTCCTGTCAGTGCCGCCTGTATACTAGTCCTGTCAGTGCCGCCTGTATACTAGTCCTGTCAGTGCCGCCTGTATACTAGTCCTGTCAGTGCCGCCTGTATACTAGTCCTGTCAGTGCTGCCTGTATACTAGTCCTGTCAGTGCTGCCTGTATACTAGTCCTGTCAGTGCTGCCTGTATACTAGTCCTGTATATGCAGCCTGTATACTAGTCCTGTCAGTGCCGCCTGTATACTAGTCCTGTATATGCAGCCTGTATACTAGTCCTGTATATGCAGCCTGTATACTAGTCCTGTCAGTGCCGCCTGTATACTAGTCCTGTCAGTGCCGCCTGTATACTAGTCCTGTATATGCAGCCTGTATACTAGTCCTGTCAGTGCTGCCTGTATACTAGTCCTGTCAGTGCCGCCTGTATACTAGTCCTGTCAGTGCCGCCTGTATACTAGTCCTGTCAGTGCCGCCTGTATACTAGTCCTGTCAGTGCTGCCTGTATACTAGTCCTATCAGTGCAGCCTGTATATTAGTCCTGTATATGCAGCCTGTATACTAGTCCTGTATATGCAGCCTGTATACTAGTCCTGTCAGTGCTGCCTGTATACTAGTCCTGTCAGTGCTGCCTGTATACTAGTCCTGTCAGTGCAGCCTGTATACTAGTCCTGTCAGTGCTGCCTGTATACTAGTCCTGTCAGTGCTGCCTGTATACTAGTCCTGTCAGTGCTGCCTGTATACTAGTCCTGTCAGTGCTGCCTGTATACTAGTCCTGTCAGTGCCACCTGTATACTAGTCCTGTCAGTGCTGCCTGTATACTAGTTATTCTGGAAGCCAGAGGGTCACGTGTAGGATGACTTAGCTCAGATAGTGTCAACTCGCCCTCTTTTCCAAGCACGACAAGGTCTGTTTCTTTTCTTACTTTATTTTGGGGAAAGCAGGGAAAACAGTCTCTTGTGTAGAGGTGTAGGTCTAAATATCTCTGTGTGTGCTTAGTAGTAAAGGGAGGTGAAAAGATAATCCTGCAGCACCATTACAGGGGTTACAGCGAGGTACTCACTCGTCCAGCGGTGTGGTGGAAAGGAAATGGCAATGTATGCTGGGTAGTAAGATAGTCTGGGGACAGACCATCTGTGGGCAGAGCAGAGGGGGAGAAAGCAGACTAGCCCATTTGAGAGAAAGGCTGGGGCTGCTATGGCAACTCACAGGAGTGTCTGGGGGAGCTACAACATGTAGCAATAATGTTGCATCTCTAATACAGCAAGCTGCTGGGAGACGGGAAATGGCACTGTATTTATCACACAAGCACTGTGTTTGTGTGCAGAACCAAACACATACAGCTGGCACTAATAAACTGGCAAGCAGGGCTGCTAGGAAAGGGGGGGGTGAAACAGAAGTGCAGACAGGGGTATTCCTGTTCCATGACACTCCCCGTCTGGTATCTGTAGATACCACTATATGACAGGCTATGTGGAACATATGTGCAATGCAAACATAACATAACAATGCAAAGGTCCATATTCCCATAGCAAGGTGATACCGGCCGGTACCACTGGCGTCAAAGTCCTTTGGCCAACCTTCCAGTAAGGGAAGCCAGGTGGATGCACAGCTCTTGGTTAGCTTGATGCACCACAATGTCTTTTGTAAGAGTCTCTGGCACTGTTTCCTTTTAGCCTTGTGAGAAAACAGTCCTTTTGTCTCTGTAGTTTTATCCACAGAGCACATCCCCTTGTAAGTGTGCCAGTCGTGGTAGCTTGTCGCCCTATCACCTGGCGTTCGGCAGGAGATGGCTTTTGGTTCCTTGCGGAAGCGGAACAACACTTCTGGAAGACTGGCTGTCGAATCTAGTCCAGTAAAGAGGGCGTCTCTCAGAGAGACTCCCTGAAGCTGAGTGCTGGGGTTGAACATTACCCGGATTTGATCGGGTTCCTGAGGGTGGTAGGCCCCAGGTGATTGGAGGTACCGACATTCTTCACCTTCCTCCATTAGAGGTGCTCGCTTTGCGTGGCCGGTAAAGAATATCTTCTGGATGAAGGCCACAAAGTTGTTTTTGGTCTCTGGTTCCCTTTTTAGGTCGCAGAGGTGCGAAGTGAATCTAGAGATGGCATGTTCTCCATTGTTTGGGAAGCGTCCTTTTGGTGAATGGAATGGTAGCGGAGTCACCCAACTGCTTAGTCCGTCTTTAGAGAGCTCCTTGACTGTTAACTTCGGGAATCCTCTATCTTTCCTTGATGGTGTTTGCTTGTTATCGTTCCTTGTTGTCTGGAACGCTGTGCACCGTAGTTCATCGGTACATTTCTCTTGCACGAGAACATCTCCACGTAGTTTGGTGAAACGCTTTTGTGTTTCTTTGTTAACTGCCATCGGGAGGTTATTTTCTTCCTGGACGTAACGAAGAACAGTCTCTTTTGCCCTAGTAAATCCCCTTATGAAATGTCTCTGTGGCTGTCTCTTTTTAGACGTAGGAGAGGACAATCTTTTTGACACTGTGGATTCACCTGTGGGGCGCAATCTTTTGCGGCTATGCCAGCCGTGGCAGCTGGTTGCTTTGTCGCTTGATACTCTATGGAGAGGAACAACTGTACATCTTAGTTGTGCCATTGCTCGCGAGAGGACTGGTTGATCGTTTATTGTTTTTTGGACGATCCCTTTGTCGGTCACCTTTGGGAGGTTACTCTCTTCCTTCGGTGGAATTGACTCATCATCCTTAGCTGTCTGGACTGCTGAGCATCCTAAGCCATTGTCGCATCCCATCGACGTGAGGATGTCTTTGTTGGTCTCAGGGGTATGACCTTGTCTTTTCTCTTCACTTGGCCCTTCGGTCACTTGGAGATGGCCAAGACATGGTTCAGAGAGAGATGTGTGTCCACATTCTGTCACCACTGTTCTGCGGGCATCAACGTAGTCTTGCCCGTGCTCTTTGTTGGTGCACGTGTTGCCCACTATCACCCATGCTAGGTCAAGTCTTTGGGCGTATGGCGCGTTGTGGGGTCCGTTATGCTGTTTACGGACTTTATGTACCCTCATGATGTCCCTACCGAGCAGCAGCAGGATCTTGGCGCCTTGTTCTACCGGCCGGATGTGGTTGGCTATTCCTTTGAGGTGGGGGTAATGGAGTGCCATGTCTGGTGTGGGAATCTCGTCCCTGTTTGTGGCCATGTGGTTGCACTCGATGAGTGTGGGAAGGGGCATGTTCACTTTGCCGTCTATTGAGCATATGGTGTAGCCATTCACTCTTCTCCCTGTGGTCTCCATTCGCCCCGTGCACGTTCTGAGAGTTGCTTTGCGTGGCCGGTAAAGAATATCTTCTGGATGAAGGCCACAAAGTTGTTTTTGGTCTCTGGTTCCCTTTTTAGGTCGCGGAGGTGCGAAGTGAACCTAGAGATGGCATGTTCTCCATTGTTTGGGAAGCGTCCTTTTGGTGAATGGAATGGTAGCGGAGTCACCAAACTGCTTAGTCCGTCTTTAGAGAGCTCCTTGACTGTTAACTTCGGGAATCCTCTATTTTCCCTTGATGGTGTTTGCTTGTTATCGTTCCTTGTTGTCTGGAACGCTGTGCATCGTAGTTCATCGGTACATTTCTCTTGCACATTTCTCATTTCTCAGGGGTATTCCTGTTCCATGACACTAGTCCTGTCAGTGCTGCCTGTATACTAGTCCGGTCAGTGCTGCCTGTATACTAGTCCTGTATATGCAGCCTGTATACATGTATTTGTGATCTTAACTCTGTGCCCAGGACATGCGTGAGAACGGGAGGTAACTCTCACTGTATTACTGCCTGTAACACGTTATAACTCTGTGCCCAGGACATGCGTGAGAGCGAGAGGTAACTCTCACTGTATTACTGCCTGTAACACACGTTATAACTCTGTGCCCAGGACATGCGTGAGAACGAGAGGTAACTCTCACTGTATTACTGCCTGTAACACATGTTATAACTCTGTGCCCAGGACATGCGTGAGAGCGAGAGGTAACTCTCACTGTATTACTGCCTGTAACACATGTTATAACTCTGTGCCCAGGACATGTGTGAGAACGAGAGGTAACTCTCACTGTATTACTGCCTGTAACACATGTTATAACTCTGTGCCCAGGACATGCGTGAGAACGAGAGGTAACTCTCACTGTATTACTGCCTGTAACACATGTTATAACTCTGTGCCCAGGACATGCGTGAGAGCGAGAGGTAACTCTCACTGTATTACTGCCTGTAACACGTTATAACTCTGTGCCCAGGACATGCGTGAGAACGAGCGGTAACTCACACTGTATTACTGCCTGTAACACATGTTATAACTCTGTGCCCAGGACATGCGTGAGAGCGAGAGGTAACTCTCACTGTATTACTGCCTGTAACACTTTATAACTCTGTGCCCAGGACATGTGTGAGAACGAGAGGTAACTCTCACTGTATTACTGCCTGTAACACATGTTATAACTCTGTGCCCAGGACATGCGTGGGAACGAGAGGTAACTCTCACTGTATTACTGCCTGTGACATGTTATAACTCTGTGCCCAGGACATGCGTGAGAACGAGAGTTAACTCTCACTGTATTACTTTCTGTAACACGTTATAACTCTGTGCCCAGGACATGCGTGAGAGCGAGAGGTAACTCTCACTGTATTACTGCCTGTAACACGTTATAACTCTGTGCCAGGACAAACGTGAGAACGAGCGGTAACTCTCACTGTATTACTGCCTGTAACACGTTATAACTCTGTGCCCAGGACATGTGTGAGAACGAGCGGTAACTCTCACTGTATTACTGCCTGTAACACATGTTATAATTCTGTGCCCAGGACATGCGTGAGAACGAGAGGTAACTCTCACTGTATTACTGCCTGTAACACATGTTATAACTCCGTGCCCAGGACATGCGTGAGAACGGGAGGTAACTCTCACTGTATTACTGCCTGTAACACATGTTATAACTCTGTGCCCAGGACATGCGTGAGAACGAGAGGTAACTCTCACTGTATTACTGCCTGTAACACATGTTATAACTCTGTGCCCAGGACATGCGTGAGAACGGGAGGTAACTCTCACTGTATTACTGCCTGTAACACATGTTATAACTCTGTGCCCAGGACATGCGTGGGAACGAGAGGTAACTCTCACTGTATTACTGCCTGTGACATGTTATAACTCTGTGCCCAGGACATGCGTGAGAACGAGAGTTAACTCTCACTGTATTACTTTCTGTAACACGTTATAACTCTGTGCCCAGGACATGCGTGAGAGCGAGAGGTAACTCTCACTGTATTACTGCCTGTAACACGTTATAACTCTGTGCCCAGGACATGCGTGAGAGCGAGAGGTAACTCTCACTGTTTTACTGCCTGTAACACATGTTATAAATACACGTATGTGCTGTGTAAGTGGTGTGTAAGTGGTGTGTATGTGGTGTGTAAGTGGTGTGTATGTGCTGTGTAAGTGCTGTGTAAGTGCTGTGTATGTGCTGTGTATGTGCTGTGTAAGTGGTGTGTTTGCCCCCTGAGTAAATGTCTTGAGAAGGTTCAGTCAGTAAATCGGTTTATGAAATAAGAACCCTGAACAGGCGTCATTATAAGGGGTCTATTTATCAGCCGCCCAGTGCAAGAAAACGGCACCAGATTTGCTGGCAGGGATTCCTCCCATGGCTTCCTGTGGGGATCCGGTCCCTGATAATCCGGTTTCTGATAAATCCGGTCCCTGATAATCCGGTCCCTGATAATCCGGTTTCTGATAATCCGGTTTCTGATAATCCGGTCCCTGATAATCCGGTCCCTGATAATCCGGTTTCTGATAATCCGGTCCCTGATAATCCGGTTTCTGATAAATCCGGTTTCTGGTAAATCCGGTCCCTGATAATCCAGTCCCTGATAATCCAGTCCCTGATAATCCGGTCCCTGATAATCCGGTTTCTGATAATCCGGTTTCTGATAATCCGGTCCCTGATAATCCGGTTTCTGATAAATCCGGTCCCTGATAATCCGGTCCCTGATAATCCGGTTTCTGATAATCCGGTTTCTGATAATCCGGTCCCTGATAATCCGGTTTCTGATCATCCGGTTTCTGATAATCCTGTCCCTGATAATCCTGTCCCTGATAATCCGGTTTTTGATAATCCGGTTTCTGATAATCCGGTTTTGATAATCCGGTTTCTGCTGTCATTTCACCCTGGGAAACTTTGTAACATTTGTCTCCTAAATGAGCAGAACGTTCCATAGCAGAACGGCTTAATAGGGAGAGAAATACATAGATAAGTGGTTTCAGATGGAGAGGCAGATAAAGATAGCTAGGCAGATACGGAGAGATAAAGAGATAGATAGATTAGAGAGATGAGATAGATAGATACAGAGATAGATACAGAGATAGATACAGAGATAGATACAGAGATAGATACAGAGATAGATACAGAGATAGATAGATAGATAGATAGATAGATAGATAGATAGATAGATAGATAGATAGATAGATGTGTGTGTGTCATGATACTATGCTGTGTTGCTGTGTGACACGTGTGCTGGCATTGTGGTGTGTGTTGTGATACTATGCTGTGCTGCTGTGTGACACTAGTGTGCTGGCATTGTGGTGTGTGTGTTGTGATACTATGCTGTGCTGCTGTGTGACACGTGTGCTGGCATTGTGGTGTGTGTGTTGTGATCACACAGTCTTGTCTCAGTTCTGGGGTCAGACATATAATTAAAGTTGAAATCCCTCCCCAATCACCCCCCCCTCCCCCTGTCACCCCCCTCCCCCTGTCAACCCCCTTCCCACAGTCACCCCCCTCCCCACAGTCACCCCCCTCCCCCTGTCAACCCCCTTCCCACAGTCACCCCCCTCCCCCTGTCACCCCCCTCCCCACAGTCACCCCCCTCCCCCTGTCACCCCCCCCCCCCCCCCCCCCACAGCACAAAGTGAGATGAATCAGGTAATTAGCAGACAGGAGGGCGCGGGACGCGCAATTACAGGGACTGTAACCCAGGCTTGTAACCCGGGGAGCTGTATACAGAGAGCAGGGGATGCAGGGAGCTGTATACAGAGAGCAGGGGATGCAGGGAGCTGTATACAGAGAGCAGGGGATGCAGGGAGCTGTATACAGAGAGCAGGGGATGCAGGGAGCTGTATACAGAGAGCAGGGGATGCAGGGAGCTGTATACAGAGAGCAGGGGATGCAGGGAGCTGTATGCAGAGAGCAGGGGATGCAGGGAGCTGTATACAGAGAGCAGGGGATGCAGGGAGCAGGGGATGCAGGGAGCTGTATGCAGAGAGCAGGGGATGCAGGGAGCTGTATGCAGAGAGCAGGGGATGCAGGGAGCTGTATACAGAGAGCAGGGGATGCAGGGAGCTGTATGCAGAGAGCAGGGGATGCAGGGAGCTGTATACAGAGAGCAGGGGATGCAGGGAGCTGTATGCAGAGAGCAGGGGATGCAGGGAGCTGTATACAGAGAGCAGGGGATGCAGGGAGCTGTATACAGAGAGCATGGGATGCAGGGAGCTGTATACAGAGAGCAGAGGATGCAGGGAGCTGTATACGGAGAGCAGGGGATGCAGGGAGCTGTATACAGAGAGCAGGGGATGCAGGGAGCTGTATACGGAGAGCAGGGGATGCAGGGAGCTGTATTCAGAGAGCAGGGGATGCAGGGAGCTGTATACAGAGAGCAGGGGATGCAGGGAGCTGTATAGAGAGAGCAGGGGATGCACGGAGCTGTATACAGAGAGCAGGGGATGCAGGGAGCTGTATACAGAGAGCAGGGGATGCAGGGGTCTGTATAGAGAGAGCAGAGGATGCAGGGAGCTGTATAGAGAGAGCAGAGAGCGCAGGGGTCTGTATAGAGAGCAGGGGGCGCAGGGAGCTGTATAGAGAGAGCAGAGGGCGCAGGGGCCTGTATAGAAAGAGCAGAGGGCGCAGGGGTCTGTATAGAGAGAGCAGAGGGCGCAGGGGTCTGTATAGAGAGCAGAGGGCGCAGGGGTCTGTATAGAGAGAGCAGAGGGCGCAGGCGTCTGTATAGAGAGAGCAGAGGGCGCAGGGGTCTGTATAGAGAGCAGAGGGCGCAGGGGTCTGTATAGAGAGAGCAGAGGGCGCAGGGGTCTGTATAGAGAGAGTAGAGAGCGCGGAGGGTGTAGGGGTCTGTATAGAGAGAGTGGAGGGCGCAGGGGTCTGTATAGAGAGAGCGGAGGGCGCAGCGGTCTATATAGAGAGCGGAGGGCGCAGGGGCCTGTATAGAGAGCGCGGAGGGCGCAGGGGCCTGTATAGAGAGAGCAGAGGGTGCAGGCGTCTGTATAGAGAAAGCAGAGGGCGCAGGGGTCTGTATAGAGAGCAGAGGGCGCAGGGGTCTGTATAGAGAGAGCAGGGGGCGCAGGGGTCTGTATAGAGAGAGCAGGGGATGCAGGGAGCTGTATGCAGAGAGCAGGGGATGCAGGGAGCTGTATACAGAGAGCAGGGGATGCAGGGAGCTGTATACAGAGAGCATGGGATGCAGGGAGCTGTATACAGAGAGCAGAGGATGCAGGGAGCTGTATACGGAGAGCAGGGGATGCAGGGAGCTGTATACAGAGAGCAGGGGATGCAGGGAGCTGTATACGGAGAGCAGGGGATGCAGGGAGCTGTATTCAGAGAGCAGGGGATGCAGGGAGCTGTATACAGAGAGCAGGGGATGCAGGGAGCTGTATACAGAGAGCAGGGGATGCACGGAGCTGTATACAGAGAGCAGGGGATGCAGGGAGCTGTATACAGAGAGCAGGGGATGCAGGGAGCAGGGGATGCAGGGAGCTGTATGCAGAGAGCAGGGGATGCAGGGAGCTGTATGCAGAGAGCAGGGGATGCAGGGAGCTGTATACAGAGAGCAGGGGATGCAGGGAGCTGTATGCAGAGAGCAGGGGATGCAGGGAGCTGTATACAGAGAGCAGGGGATGCAGGGAGCTGTATGCAGAGAGCAGGGGATGCAGGGAGCTGTATACAGAGAGCAGGGGATGCAGGGAGCTGTATACAGAGAGCATGGGATGCAGGGAGCTGTATACAGAGAGCAGAGGATGCAGGGAGCTGTATACGGAGAGCAGGGGATGCAGGGAGCTGTATACAGAGAGCAGGGGATGCAGGGAGCTGTATACGGAGAGCAGGGGATGCAGGGAGCTGTATTCAGAGAGCAGGGGATGCAGGGAGCTGTATACAGAGAGCAGGGGATGCAGGGAGCTGTATACAGAGAGCAGGGGATGCACGGAGCTGTATACAGAGAGCAGGGGATGCAGGGAGCTGTATACAGAGAGCAGGGATGCAGGGGTCTGTATAGAGAGAGCAGAGGATGCAGGGAGCTGTATAGAGAGAGCAGAGAGCGCAGGGGTCTGTATAGAGAGCAGGGGGCGCAGGGAGCTGTATAGAGAGAGCAGAGGGCGCAGGGGCCTGTATAGAAAGAGCAGAGGGCGCAGGGGTCTGTATAGAGAGAGCAGAGGGCGCAGGGGTCTGTATAGAGAGCAGAGGGCGCAGGGGTCTGTATAGAGAGAGCAGAGGGCGCAGGCGTCTGTATAGAGAGAGCAGAGGGCGCAGGGGTCTGTATAGAGAGCAGAGGGCGCAGGGGTCTGTATAGAGAGAGCAGAGGGCGCAGGGGTCTGTATAGAGAGAGTAGAGAGCGCGGAGGGTGTAGGGGTCTGTATAGAGAAAGTGGAGGGCGCAGGGGTCTGTATAGAGAGAGCGGAGGGCGCAGCGGTCTATATAGAGAGCGGAGGGCGCAGGGGCCTGTATAGAGAGCGCGGAGGGCGCAGGGGCCTGTATAGAGAGAGCAGAGGGCGCAGGCGTCTGTATAGAGAAAGCAGAGGGCGCAGGGGTCTGTATAGAGAGCAGAGGGCGCAGGGGTCTGTATAGAGAGAGCAGGGGGCGCAGGGGTCTGTATAGAGAGAGCAGAGGGCGCAGGGGCCTGTATAGAGAGAGCAGAGGGCGCAGGGGCCTGTATAGAGAGAGCAGAGGGCGCAGGGGTCTGTATAGAGAGAGCAGAGGGCGCAGGGGTCTGTATAGAGAGCAGAGGGCGCAGGGGTCTGTATAGAGAGAGCAGAGGGCGCAGGGGCCTGTATAGAGAGAGCAGAGGGCGCAGGGGCCTGTATAGAGAGAGCAGAGGGCGCAGGGGTCTGTATAGAGAGAGCAGGGGGCGCAGGGGCCTGTATAGAGAGAGCAGGGGGCGCAGGGGCCTGTATAGAGAGAGCAGAGGGCGCAGGGGCCTGTATAGAGAGAGCAGAGGGTGCAGGGGCCTGTATAGAGAGAGCAGAGGGCGCAGGGGCCTGTATAGAGAGAGCAGAGGGTGCAGGGGCCTGTATAGAGAGAGCAGAGGGCGCAGGGGCCTGTATAGAGAGAGCAGAGGGCGCAGGGGCCTGTATAGAGAGAGCAGAGGGCGCAGGGGCCTGTATAGAGAGAGCAGGGGGCGCAGGGGTCTATATAGAGAGAGCAGAGGGCGCAGGGGCCTGTATAGAGAGAGCAGAGGGCGCAGGGGCCTGTATAGAGAGAGCAGAGGCCTGTATAGAGAGAGCAGGGGGCGCAGGGGTCTATATAGAGAGCAGGGGGCGCAGGGGTCCACCAGCGGGGCATAATGCTTTAATTGGTGTCCTGGGGACCCCGTCATCGTCACACGGGGCGCTGGTTAGGGGGGAACAGGAATATTATAGGGACACAGGGGGGTTATTTACCAAAGTCTCCCCCATTTAAACCTGGGGCAAAACCAGGGAAAGGAGAACAGCACCAGATTTAATCCGAGAACAACTCCCGGTGCTTAATACAGTGTTTCTATTCTTTAATAAATCTGGTGCTGTTCTTTGCTCCAATTTTGCAGCCGGGAGACTTTAGTAAACCAGTGGAGCAGCTATAGGGGCACAGGGCGTGAGCGGCTATAGAGGCACACAGGGAGCGAGTGGCTATAGAGGCACACAGGGAGCGAGCTGCTATAGGGGCACAGGGAGCGAGCAGCTATAGGGACACAGGGAGCGAGCGCCTATAGGGGCACCGGGACCAAGCGGCTATAGGGGCACACAGGGAGCGAGCTGCTATAGGGCACACAGGGAGCGAGCTGCTATAGGGGCACACAGGGAGCGAGCGGCTATAGGGGCACACAGGGAGCGAGCTGCTACAGGGGCACAGGGAGCGAGCAGCTATAGGGACACAGGGAGCGAGCGCCTATAGGGGCACCAGGACCAAGCGGCTATAGGGGCACAGGGCGTGAGCGGCTATAGAGGCACACAGGGAGCGAGCAGCTATAGGGACACACAGGGAGCGAGCGGCTATAGGGACACACAGGGAGCGAGCGGCTATAGGGGCACAGGGAGCGGCTATAGGCGCACACAGGGAGTGAGCGGCTATAGGGGCACCGGGACCAAGCGGCTATAGGGGCACAGGGAGCGAGCGGCTATAGAGGCACACAGGGAGCGAGCAGCTATAGGGACACACAGGGAGCGAGCAGCTATAGGGGCACAGGGAGCGAGCGGCTAAACAGGCACACAGGGAGCGAGCAGCTATAGGGACACACAGGGAGCGAGCAGCTATAGGGGCACAGGGAGCGAGCGGCTATAGAGGCACAGGGAGCGAGCAGCTATAGGGACACACAGGGAGCGAGCAGCTATAGGGACACACAGGGAGCGAGCGGCTATAGGGGCACAGGGAGCGGCTATAGGTGCACACAGGGAGTGAGCGGCTATAGGGCCACAGTGAGCGAGTGGCTACAGGGGCACAGGGAGCAGCTATAGGGGCACACAGGGAGTGAGCGGCTATAGGGGCACAGGGAGCGAGCGGCTATAGGGGCACAGGGAGCGAGTGGCTATAGAGACATACAGGGAGCGAGCAGCTATAGAGGCACACAGGGAGAGCGCGGCTATAGGGACACACAGGGAGCGAGCGGCTATAGGGACACACAGGGAGCGAGCGGCTATAGGGGTCCAGGGAACGAGCGGCTATAGATACACACAGGGTGCGAGCAGCTATAGGGCACAGGGAGCGAGCGGCTATAGAGGCACAGGGAGCGAGCGGCTATAGTGGCACAGGGAGCGAGCAGCTATAGAAGCACATGGAGCGAGCGGCTATAGGGGCACAGGGAGCGAGCGGCTATAGGGGCACACGGAGCGAGCGGCTATAGGGGCACAGGGAGCGAGCGGCTATAGGGGCACACGGAGCGAGCGGCTATAGAGGGGTGTGACAGAGAAGGGGGAGGTGACAGGGAGGGGACACAGAGAGGAGGGAGGTGACACAGAGAGGGTGGTCACACATAGAGGGGGGAGCTGACACAGAGAGGGGGAGGTGACACAGGGAGGGGGAAGGTGACACAGGGAGGGGGAAGGTGACACAGGGAGGGGGAAGGTGACACAGGCAGGGGGAGGTGACACAGGGAGGGGGAGATGACACAGAGGGGGGGTGACACAGAGAGGGGAGAGATGACAGGGAGGGGGAGGTGACACAGAGAGGGGTGTGACAGAGAGAGGGGGAGATGACAGGGAGGGGGAGGTGACACAGAGAGGGGGAGGTGACACAGAGAGGAGGGAGGTGACACAGATAGGAGGGGGGGGGTGTCACCACTGCACGTTCTGGGTGTGTGTGAGGTGGGGAGGTGGGGGGGGGGGGGGAAGGGGGGGTGGTCCTCTCCATACAGGACCCTCTCACCCATTCAATGATGATTAATGTACAGCAGATAAAAGCCTGATGTTGTCAAACAAAAACCTAAATAGGGAAATTAACGAGTTTCTCCCCAGCCCGGCAGTGCAAAGTCATTAAAATATGATAATGAAAAATAACTCAATTAAAGATCCTTCCAGCTCTGACCTTCGCTCAATTAAGAGACGCGGCTTGTGTTTAAGTGACCCACATTCCGAATAAAGATTCTCATTACTCAGCGCTCGCCGGCGCATGGTATTAAAGGCTACTTAAATATAATAACGAGAATCATTAATTACCGATAACTAATAAACACCCGTACGATGAGCAGACAGGAGAGTGGCGCGTCCTTAACCCGCGCACTGCCGGAGAGGGACGTCCTGCGGCTGATAGATGCGCGCAGGTTTTTTGCGGCAGTTTGTAAATCTGCCAAACCTTCGCAAAGCGTTCACGGGGCGCGTTCCCACACGTATTAAACGTGCGCGCACGGGGCGCGTTCCCACACGTATTAAACGTGCGCGCACGGGGCGCGTTCCCACACGTATTAAACGTGCGCGCACGGGGCGCGTTCCCACACGTATTAAACGTGCGCGTACGGGGCGCGTTCCCACACGTATTAAACGTGCGCGCACGGGGCGCGTTCCCACACGTATTAAACGTGCGCGCACGGGGCGCGTTCCCACACGTATTAAACGTGCGCGCACGGGGCGCGTTCCCACACGTATTAAACGTGCGCGCACGGGGCGCGTTCCCACACGTATTAAACGTGCGCGCACGGGGCGCGTTCCCACACGTATTAAACGTGCGCGCACGGGGCGCGTTCCCACACGTATTAAACGTGCGCGCACGGGGCGCGTTCCCACACGTATTAAACGTGCGCGCACGGGGCGCGTTCCCACACGTATTAAACGTGCGCGCACGGGGCGCGTTCCCACACGTATTTAACGTGCGCGCACGGGGCGCGTTCCCACACGTATTAAACGTGCGCGCACGGGGCGCGTTCCCACACGTATTAAACGTGCGCGCACGGGGCGCGTTCCCACACGTATTAAACGTGCGCGCACGGGGCGCGTTCCCACGTATTAAACGTGCGCGCACGGGGCGCGTTCCCACACGTATTAAACGTGCGCGCACGGGGCGCGTTCCCACACGTATTAAACGTGCGCGCACGGGGCGCGTTCCCACACGTATTAAACGTGCGCGCACGGGGCGCGTTCCCACACGTATTAAACGTGCGCGCACGGGGCGCGTTCCCACACCGGCGTACGCGGCTCTTTATATACACCCATTGCCCCCACATTCTGGTGAAAGTTGCTAAAGTTTGCGTGAATCTCATTTAAAAAAACGCCGTATTTCGCTTTATTGTTGCGCATCCCCGATCAGTGGGAACGCCCGCCCGTCCCGCCCGATCAGTGGGAACGCCCGCCCGATCAGTGGGAACGCCCGCCCGATCAGTGGGAACGCCCGCCCGCCCGATCAGTGGGAACGCCCGCCCACCCGCCCGATCAGTGGGAACGCCCGCCCGATCAGTGGGAACGCCCGCCCGCCCGATCAGTGGGAACGCCCGCCCGATCAGTGGGAACGCCCGCCCGCCCGATCAGTGGGAACGCCCGCCCGTCCGATCAGTGGGAACGCCCGCCAGTCCCGCCCGATCAGTGGGAACGCCCGCCAGTCCCGCCCGATCAGTGGGAACGCCCGCCAGTCCCGCCCGATCAGTGGGAACGCCCGCCCACCCGTCCGATCAGTGGGAACGCCCGCCCACCCGTCCGATCAGTGGGAACGCCCGCCCACCCGTCCGATCAGTGGGAACGCCCGTCCCGCCCGATCAGTGGGAACGCCCGCCCACCCGTCCGATCAGTGGGAACGCCCGCCCACCCGCCCGATCAGTGGGAACGCCCGCCCACCCGCCCGATCAGTGGGAACGCCCGCCCACCCGCCCGATCAGTGGGAACGCCCGCCCACCCGTCCGATCAGTGGGAACGCCCGTCCCGCCCGATCAGTGGGAACGCCCGCCCACCCGATCAGTGGGAACGCCCGCCCACCCGTCCGATCAGTGGGAACGCCCGTCCCGCCCGCCCGATCAGTGGGAACACCCGCCCACCCGTGCGATCAGTGGGAACGCCCGTCCCGCCCGCCCGTCCGATCAGTGGGAACGCCCGCCCACCCGTGCGATCAGTGGGAACGCCCGTCCCGCCCGCCCACCCGTCCGATCAGTGGGAACGCCCGCCCACCCGTGCGATAAGTGGGAACGCCCACCCACCCGTGCGATCAGTGGGAACGCCCGTCCCGCCCGCCCAGTGGGAACGCCCGTCCCGCCCGCCCGCCCAGTGGGAACGCCCGTCCCGCCCGCCCGGTGGGAACGCCCGTCCCAGTGCTCTTCAGGGCCCAAGAGGGTATACACATTGCTCTGCATGTTTCCTATTCTGAAGCCAGGGCCACGTGTGATGTGTGAATAGCCCCAGGCAGCTCAGCTCGTTCCTGTTACACAACAAGTTCTGTGTCTTTTCTGCACTTTATTGGGGAAAGCAGAGACACACAAAGGCACTTGTAGGTGATGGTGTTGTGAGAGAGAGTCTCTATAGTGAGGGTGCTTGATAGTAGGGAAAGGTGAAAAGGACAAGGCCTTGCCAGGGTAGCAGCAGGCAGGTGCTGTACTACTCACTGTGTCCAGGGTGGAAAAGGAAGTGAGGAGCAAGGGTCACACTGGAAGTGAGATGGGACAAACTAACTGCCAGCAAGGCAGGGGGGGGGGCAGAATAGCCCATTCTGAGAAGGATCTCAGAGGTTGCTATAGCAACTCACAGACCTCTTGAACAGAGGCAGGAATAGCAACATTGTATAAATCACACAGAGTGTGTGTGTGTGTGTGTGTGTGTGTGTGTGTGTGTGTGTGTGTGTGTGTGTGTGTGTGTGTGTGTGTGTGTGTGTGTGTGTGTGTGTGTGTGTGTGTGTGTGTGTGTGTGTGTGTGTGTGTGTGTGTGTGTGTGTGTGTGTGTGTGTGTGTGTGTGTGTGTGTGTGTGTGTGTGTGTGTGAAAATACATGCAGCTGAAATCAGGAACGGACAGGCAGAAGCTGCAAAGAAGGGGGGGGGGATCAGAGAGAGCAGAAATGGGATTACTCGTTCCATGACATTTCCAGTATGCGTGCTGCGGAGTGCTGCGGAGTGCTGCGGAGCGTTGCAGAGCGCTGCGGAGCGTTGCAGAGCCCGGAGACGTGCAGATGTGACGCTGTCCCTCCTATATCTCTCGTTATATCAGGTCTGGTTCCAGAATCGCAGAGCAAAGTGGAGAAAAACCGAGAGGGGGAGCTGTGAGCAGGATGGGGCAAAAGAAACTGCCCCGGAGGTGACTTCCCCCGGGAGAAACCTCAGCTCCCCCTCCCCAGGGGAACCAGCTAGGAACAAGAAGGAGAACAACCTGGATATACAGCAGAGGTAATGGATGCACCGTGGGGAGGGGGAGACTGAGGGGAGACAGTGTATGGGGGGGGACTGAGGGAACAGGCAGTGTATGGGGGGAGACTGAGGGGACAGGCAGTGTATGGGGGGGGACTGAGGGGGCAGGCAGTGTATGGGGGGGGAGACTGAGGGGACAGGCAGTGTATGGAGGGGGGGGGAAACTGAGGGGACAGGCAGTGTATGGAGGGGAGAGACTGAGGGGACAGGCAGTGTATGGAGGGGGGGGAGACTGATGGGACAGGCAGTGTATGGGGGGGAGAGACTGAGAGGACAGGCAGTGTATGGGGGGGAGAGACTGAGGGGACAGGCAGTGTATGGGGGGGGGGGAGACTGAGGGGACAGGCAGTGTATGGGGGGGGAGACTGAGGGGACAGGCAGTGTATGGGGGGGGGAGACTGAGGGGACAGGCAGTGTATGGAGGGGGGGGGAGACTGAGGGGACAGGCAGTGTATGGGGGGAAGGAGACTGATCGGAGACAGTGTATGGGGGGGGGAGACTGAAGGGACAGAAAGTGTATGGGGGGGGGGAGAGACTGAGGGGACAGACAGTGTATGGGGGGGAGAGACTGAGGGGACAGGCAGTGTATGGGGGGGAGAGACTGAGGGGACAGGCAGTGTATGGGGGGGGGGAGACTGAGGGGACAGGCAGTGTATGGGGGGAGGGAGACTGAGGGGACAGACAGTGTATGGGGGGGGGGAGACTGAGGGGACAGGCAGTGTATGGGGGAGAGACTGAGGGGACAGACAGTGTATGGGGGGGAGAGACTGATGGGACAGGCAGTGTATGGGGGGGGGAGACTGAGGGGACAGACAGTGTATGGGGGGGGAGAGACTGAGGGGACAGACAGTGTATGGGGGGAGAGACTGAGGGGACAGGCAGTGTATGGGGGGGGGAGAGACTGAGGGGACAGGCAGTGTATGGGGGGGAGAGACTGAAGGGACAGGCAGTGTATGGGGGGGAGAGACTGAGGTGACAGGCAGTGTATGGGGGGGAGAGACTGAGGTGACAGGCAGTGTATGGGGGGGAGAGAGACTGAGGGGACAGGCAGTGTATGGGGGGGAGAGAGACTGAGGGGACAGGCAGTGTATGGGGGGAGAGACTGAGGTGACAGGCAGTGTATGGGGGGGAGAGAGACTGAGGGGACAGGCAGTGTATGGGGGGGGGGCTGAGTTTATTAAGTATATCTCTTATTAACCCTTTCACGGATGGAGGGGCACAGCATTGCATTGCAGCCCCCTCTGGCAGTAAATGGGTTAACACCAGGTGCATTCCTCCCCCCTTTCCCCCCAGGTGTCTGTCCCACGACAGATCCGTGGGACCAGCCACGTCTTTCTTCCCTTCCTGCCTGCCCGGAGCCCTCCTCAACACCGCCAGCTATGCCCAGGCCCTGTCACACGTGGCCTCCCTGAAAGGTAAGGCTCTTATCACCCTGAAAGCTCGTGGCTGCAAAATGAGGCCTGTAAATCCTCCAACCCCCGGGAAGGAATCCAGGCATTAACTCTTCCTACGCCAGGTCCCTGCGCAGCGGGGCGCTCCCTTAGCAGCGGGCGCGCTCCCTTAGCAGCGGGCGCGCTCCCTTAGCAGCGGGCGCGCTCCCTTAGCAGCGGCCTGTGCGTCAGACATGAAATATTATATTTGATCTCTGCGGTAGAAAGCATTAAAGTGCAGAGCGCCGCGTCACGGGGGGGGGGGGGAACTAGCGTCACTGGAACAAGAAGCAGAGGTAAACTCTACACCAGGGGGGACCAACTCGGTCCTCAAGGGCCACCAACAGGTCAGGTTTTAAGGATATCCCTGCTTCAGCACAGGTGGGGCAGTCGAAGACTGAGCCACTTATTCTGAAGCAGGGATATCCATAAAACCTGGGCTGTTGTGAGGTCCCGAGGACTGAGTTTGACACCCCTGCTCTACACCCTACACTTCTCTGGGTTTGCACTGCAGCGCTCTGCAGGTCTCGCCCTGGGTTTGCAGCGCAGCGCTCTGCAGGTCTCGCCCTGGGTTTGCAGCGCAGCACTCTGCAGGTCTCTCCCTGGGTTTGCAGCGCAGCGCTCTGCAGGTCTCTCCCTGGGTTTGCAGCGCAGCACTCTGCAGGTCTCACCCTGGGTTTGCAGCGCAGCACTCTGCAGGTCTCGCCCTGGGTTTGCAGCGCAGTGCTCTGCAGGTCTCGCCCTGGGTTTGCAGCGCAGTGCTCTGCAGGTCTCGCCCTGGGTTGGCAGTGCTCTGCAGGTCTCGCCCTGGGTTGGCAGTGCTCTGCAGGTCTCGCCCTGGGTTGGCAGCGCAGCGCTCTGCAGCAGCCGGTGGGTGAGGGTTGGCAGCGCAGCGCTCTGCAGCAGCCGGTGGGTGAGTGCTGGCAGCGCAGCGCTCTGCAGCAGCGGGTGGGTGAGGGTTGGCAGCGCAGCGCTCTGCAGCAGCCGGTGGGTGAGGGCTGGTAGCGCAGCGCTCTGCAGCAGCGGGTGGGTGAGGGTTGGCAGCGCAGCGCTCTGCAGCAGCCGGTGGGTGAGGGTTGGCAGCGCAGCGCTCTGCAGCAGCCGGTGGGTGAGGGTTGGCAGCGCAGCGCTCTGCAGCAGCCGGTGGGTGAGGGTTGGCAGCGCAGCGCTCTGCAGCAGCCGGTGGGTGAGGGTTGGCAGCGCAGCGCTCTGCAGCAGCCGGTGGGTGAGGGTTGGCAGCGCAGCGCTCTGCAGCAGCCGGTGGGTGAGGGTTGGCAGCGCTCTGCAGCAGCCGGTGGGTGAGGGTTGGCAGCGCAGCGCTCTGCAGCAGCGGGTGGGTGAGGGTTGGCAGCGCAGCGCTCTGCAGCAGCCGGTGGGTGAGGGTTGGCAGCGCAGCGCTCTGCAGCAGCCGGTGGGTGAGGGTTGGCAGCGCAGCGCTCTACAGCAGCCGGTGGGTGAGGGTTGGCAGCGCAGCGCTCTGCAGCAGCCGGTGGGTGAGGGTTGGCAGCGCAGCGCTCTGCAGCAGCCGGTGGGTGAGGGTTGGCAGCGCAGCGCTCTGCAGCAGCCGGTGGGTGAGGGTTGGCAGCGCAGCGCTCTGCAGCAGCCGGTGGGTGAGGGTTGGCAGCGCTCTGCAGCAGCCGGTGGGTGAGGGTTGGCAGCGCAGCGCTCTGCAGCAGCCGGTGGGTGAGGGTTGGCAGCGCAGCGCTCTGCAGCAGCGGGTGGGTGAGGGTTGGCAGCGCAGCGCTCTGCAGCAGCCGGTGGGTGAGGGTTGGCAGCGCAGCGCTCTGCAGCAGCCGGTGGGTGAGGGTTGGCAGCGCAGCGCTCTGCAGCAGCCGGTGGGTGAGGGTTGGCACGCAGCGCTCTGCAGCAGCCGGTGGGTGAGGGTTGGCAGCGCAGCGCTCTGCAGCAGCGGGTGGGTGAGGGTTGGCAGCGCAGCGCTCTGCAGCAGGCGGTGGGTGAGGGTTGGCAGCGCAGCGCTCTGCAGCAGCCGGTGGGTGAGGGCTGGCAGCGCAGCGCTCTGCAGCAGCCGGTGGGTGAGGGTTGGCAGCGCAGCGCTCTGCAGCAGCCGGTGGGTGAGTGTTGGCAGCGCAGCGCTCTGCAGCAGCGGGTGGGTGAGGGTTGGCAGCGCAGCGCTCTGCAGCAGCGGGTGGGTGAGGGTTGGCAGCGCAGCGCTCTGCAGCAGCCGGTGGGTGAGGGTTGGCAGCGCTCTGCAGCAGCCGGTGGGTGAGGGTTGGCAGCGCAGCGCTCTGCAGCAGCCGGTGGGTGAGGGTTGGCAGCGCAGCGCTCTGCAGCAGCCGGTGGGTGAGTGTTGGCAGCGCAGCGCTCTGCAGCAGCGGGTGGGTGAGTGTTGGCAGCGCAGCGCTCTGCAGCAGCCGGTGGGTGAGTGTTGGCAGTGCAGCGCTCTGCAGCAGCGGGTGGGTGAGGGTTGGCAGCGCAGCGCTCTGCAGCAGCTGGTGGGTGAGTGTTGGCAGCGCAGCGCTCTGCAGCAGCCGGTGGGTGAGGGTTGGCAGCGCACTGCAGCAGCCGGTGGGTGAGGGTTGGCAGCGCAGCGCTCTGCAGCAGCCGGTGGGTGAGGGTTGGCAGCGCAGCGCTCTGCAGCAGCCGGTGGGTGAGGGTTGGCAGCGCAGCGCTCTGCAGCAGCCGGTGGGTGAGGGTTGGCAGCGCAGCGCTCTGCAGCAGCCGGTGGGTGAGGGTTGGCAGCGCAGCGCTCTGCAGCAGCCGGTGGGTGAGGGTTGGCAGCGCAGCGCTCTGCAGCAGCCGGTGGGTGAGGGTTGGCAGCGCAGCGCTCTGCAGCAGCGGGTGGGTGAGGGTTGGCAGCGCAGCGCTCTGCAGCAGCCGGTGGGTGAGGGTTGGCAGCGCAGCGCTCTGCAGCAGCCGGTGGGTGAGGGTTGGCAGCGCAGCGCTCTGCAGCAGCCGGTGGGTGAGTGTTGGCAGCGCAGCGCTCTGCAGCAGCCGGTGGGTGAGTGTTGGCAGCGCAGCGCTCTGCAGCAGCCGGTGGGTGAGTGCTGGCAGCGCAGCGCTCTGCAGCAGCCGGTGGGTGAGGGTTGGCAGCGCAGCGCTCTGCAGCAGCCGGTGGGTGAGGGTTGGCAGCGCAGCGCTCTGCAGCAGCCGGTGGGTGAGTGTTGGCAGCGCAGCGCTCTGCAGCAGCCGGTGGGTGAGTGTTGGCAGCGCAGCGCTCTGCAGCAGCCGGTGGGTGAGTGCTGGCAGCGCAGCGCTCTGCAGCAGCCGGTGGGTGAGGGTTGGCAGCGCAGCGCTCTGCAGCAGCGGGTGGGTGAGGGTTGGCAGCGCAGCGCTCTGCAGCAGCGGGTGGGTGAGGGTTGGCAGCGCAGCGCTCTGCAGCAGCCGGTGGGTGAGGGTTGGCAGCGCAGCGCTCTGCAGCAGCGGGTGGGTGAGGGTTGGCAGCGCAGCGCTCTGCAGCAGCCGGTGGGTGAGGGTTGGCAGCGCAGCGCTCTGCAGCAGCCGGTGGGTGAGTGTTGGCAGCGCAGCGCTCTGCAGCAGCCGGTGGGTGAGGGTTGGCAGCGCAGCGCTCTGCAGCAGCGGGTGGGTGAGGGTTGGCAGCGCAGCGCTCTGCAGCAGCCGGTGGGTGAGGGTTGGCAGCGCAGCGCTCTGCAGCAGCGGGTGGGTGAGTGTTGGCAGCGCAGCGCTCTGAAGCAGCGGGTGGGTGAGTGCTGGCAGCGCAGCGCTCTGCAGCAGCGGGTGGGTGAGGGTTGGCAGCGCAGCGCTCTGCAGCAGCCGGTGGGTGAGGGTTGGCAGCGCAGCGCTCTGCAGCAGCCGGTGGGTGAGTGTTGGCAGCGCAGCGCTCTGCAGCAGCCGGTGGGTGAGGGTTGGCAGCGCAGCGCTCTGCAGCAGCGGGTGGGTGAGGGTTGGCAGCGCAGCGCTCTGCGGCAGCCGGTGGGTGAGGGTTGGCAGCGCAGCGCTCTGCGGCAGCCGGTGGGTGAGGGTTGGCAGCGCAGCGCTCTGCAGCAGCCGGTGGGTGAGGGTTGGCAGCGCAGCGCTCTGCGGCAGCCGGTGGGTGAGGGTTGGCAGCGCAGCGCTCTGCAGCAGCCGGTGGGTGAGGGTTGGCAGCGCAGCGCTCTGCAGCAGCCGGTGGGTGAGGGCTGGCAGCGCAGCGCTCTGCAGCAGCCGGTGGGTGAGGGTTGGCAGCGCAGCGCTCTGCGGCAGCCGGTGGGTGAGGGCTGGCAGCGCAGCGCTCTGCTGCAGCGGGTGGGTGAGGGTTGGCAGCGCAGCGCTCTGCGGCAGCCGGTGGGTGAGGGCTGGCAGCGCAGCGCTCTGCAGCAGCCGGTGGGTGAGTGTTGGCAGCGCAGCGCTCTGCAGCAGCGGGTGGGTGAGGGTTGGCAGCGCAGCGCTCTGCAGCAGCGGGTGGGTGGGTGAGTGAGTGTTGGCAGCGCAGCGCTCTGCAGCAGCGGGTGGGTGAGGGTTGGCAGCACAGCGCTCTGCAGCAGCGGGTGGGTGAGGGCTGGCAGCGCAGCGCTCTGCAGCAGCGGGTGGGTGAGGGTTGGCAGCACAGCGCTCTGCAGCAGCGGGTGGGTGAGGGCTGGCAGCGCAGCGCTCTGCAGCAGCGGGTGGGTGAGGGCTGGCAGCGCAGCGCTCTGCAGCAGCGGGTGGGTGAGGGCTGGCGTGCAGAGCACAGGATGCTGGGAGGATTGTGTGGTCTGTCGGAAGAGGTTTCCTACGTCTGCAATTACTTACTGCTAAAAGCATCGGGCCTGTGGATTCTCCCTTCCACGGAGCCGGTCACATCCTTTAATGGCCGGCAGCCGACCTCGCCAATTAATTATTAGCGGCCACTTATTAATTGGGGAGCAGCAGGATGTGTCCTTGTTCACCACGAGCTCGGACTGACGCTGGGACCTCGTACAATCCCTGTCCTCGCTCTGTCTAACAGAGACGCCCCCTGTACCCCGATCAGGGAGACGCCCCCTGTACCCCGATCAGGGAGACGCCCCCTGTACCCCGATCAGAGAGACGTCTCCTGTACCCCGATCAGGGAGACGCCCCCTGTACCCCGATCACAGACATGTCCCCCTGTCCCCCAATCAGAGAGACGCCCCTTTGCCCCCCGATCAGAGAGTCACCCCCTGGCCCCCAATCAGAGAGACGCCCCCTGTACCCCGATCAGAGAGTCACCCCCCGTACCCCGATCAGAGAGACACCCCCTGTACCCCGATCAGAGAGACGCCCCCTGTCCCCAGGGCTATCTTACCCATTAGACACAGCGCCTCGGGCCTACGAAAAAGTTTGAGACCTGAAAAAAAATGTTATTGACCCGAAATTCCTAAAATAGGAAAATGGAAACGGCGGAACCCCAATGAGTAACTTTGTAACGAAACGCAACACGTCGCAGCGCTCAATAAACTTCTACATCAGAATAATAACGTTTTATTCCATGTTTATACGCAGCGTGTCCAGCGTTATCCCGGCAAAAACCGGGACAAGCGGCACCATGGGCAGCTGGCGCTCAGAGACTGCGCTTTTGCGAACGGCGAGCACCGACAGCGCTTGCGCAAAGATCGCTTGCCGACCACGCATACGCAATGAGCACTTGTTGACTGGGCCTGCGCGGCCAGTACAGGGGGTGTCTCTCTTATCGGGGTACAGAGGGTGACTCTGATCGGGGGGCCAGGAAGACGTCTCTCTGATCGGGGTAGAGGGAGAGTGTCTCTTAGGGTACAGGGCATGTCTCGCTGATAGAAAACTGGGACAGCGCCCCAAAAAGTCGGGACAGAGGCCCAAAAACCGGAGCTGTCCTGGCTAAGCACCATACACTAAGCAAAAGGAGTCAATCTTAACAAAACGCCGATGTTTACATTTGGAAACCTTGGAATCGGCTTATTGGCTTGAATCGGCGATTTGTGTGCGCAAATAAATTCGGACACAGGTTTCTTGTCTGCGCAGATATGCGAGAATAATAGAAACGTATCAATATGCGTCACATAACCGGGTAACTCACAATATGC
Source organism: Ascaphus truei (assembly GCF_040206685.1). Taxonomy (NCBI): domain Eukaryota; kingdom Metazoa; phylum Chordata; class Amphibia; order Anura; family Ascaphidae; genus Ascaphus; species Ascaphus truei. The sequence goes on along the minus strand of NC_134490.1, from coordinate 526,912 downwards.
GCCACATATCCGGGTAACTCACAATATGCGCCACATATCCGGCATTACTCTGACAGGGAAAGGGTTAATTACTGCTTGACCTGTCTCCAGCAGGGAAGGGGTTAATCATTGCTTGGCCTGTCTCTGGCAGGGAAAGGGTTAATCATTGCTTGGCCTGTCTCTGGCAGGGAAGGGTTAATCACTGCTTGGCCTGTCTCTGGCAGGGAAGGGGTTAATCACTGCTTGGCCTGTCTCTGGCAGGGAAGGGGTTAATCACTGCTTGGCCTGTCTCTGGCAGGGAAGGGGTTATTCATTGCTTGGTCGGTCTCCGGCAGGGAAGGGGTTAATCACTGCTTGGCCTGTCTCCGGCAGGGAAGGGGTTAATCACTGCTTGACCTGTCTCCGGCAGGGATGGGGTTAATCGCTGCTTGGCCTGTCTCCGACAGGGAAGGGGTTAATCATTGCTTGGCCTGTCTCCGATAGGGATGGGGTTAATCGCTGCTTGGCCTGTCTCCGGCAGGGAAGGGGTTAATCACTGCTTGGCCTGTCTCCGGCAGGGAAGGGGTTAATCACTGCTTGACCTGTCTCCGGCAGGGAAGGGGTTAATCACTGCTTGGCCTGTCTCCGGCAGGGAAGGGGTTAATCACTGCTTGACCTGTCTCCGGCAGGGAAGGGGTTAATCGCTGCTTGGCCTGTCTCCGGCAGGGATGGGGTTAATCGCTGCTTGGCCTGTCTCCGGCAGGGAAGGGGTTAATCACTGCTTGACCTGTCTCTGGCAGGGAAGGGGTTAATCACTGCTTGACCTGTCTCCGGCAGGGAAGGGGTTAATCACTGCTTGACCTGTCTCCGGCAGGGAAGTGGTTAATCACTGCTTGACCTGTCTCCGGCAGGGACATTGCTGTGAATGGTATGTGTGGGGTGAGCCCCTGGCAGTGACGAGGTTAAAGCTTGTTTACACGGGTCGATAGGTTTTCCTGCGTGTGGTGCTTTGATCAGGCGTGGGGCGGTGAGATTCGGGGGGGCCCTTCCTGCCGGTCTCTGCGGGCACAGCGCTGCTCTCACATTAAGTATTAATCTGCTCAGATGATCTCAGCGATGCTCTGATTCAGCACAATATCAGCAGCTAATGGAAGGCAGGATGGAGGTGTAACCCCTTCACTGCCAGGGACTTGCAGCAACCTGCAGAGCAGTGTGTGTGTGTGACACGCAGAGCGGTGTGTGTGTGTAACACGCAGAGCAGTGTGTATGTGTAACACGCAGAGCGGTGTGTATGTGTAACACGCAGAGCAGTGTGTATGTGTAACACGCAGAGCGGTGTGTATGTGTAACACGCAGAGCGGTGTGTATGTGTAACACGCAGAGCGGTGTGTATGTGTAACACGCAGAGCGGTGTGTGTAACACGCAGAGCAGTGTGTATGTGTAACACGCAGAGCGGTGTGTATGTGTAACACGCAGAGCGGTGTGTATGTGTAACACGCAGAGCGGTGTGTATGTGTAACACGCAGAGCGGTGTGTATGTGTAACACGCAGAGCGGTGTGTATGTGTAACACGCAGAGCGGTGTGTATGTGTAACACGCAGAGCGGTGTGTATGTGTAACACGCAGAGCGGTGTGTATGTGTAACACGCAGAGCGGTGTGTATGTGTAACACGCAGAGCGGTGTGTGTAACACGCAGAGCAGTGTGTATGTGTAACACGCAGAGCAGTGTGTATGTGTAACACGCAGAGCGGTGTGTATGTGTAACACGCAGAGCGGTGTGTATGTGTAACACGCAGAGCGGTGTGTATGTGTAACACGCAGAGCGGTGTGTATGTGTAACACGCAGAGCGGTGTGTATGTGTAACACGCAGAGCGGTGTGTATGTGTAACACGCAGAGCGGTGTGTATGTGTAACACGCAGAGCAGTGTGTATGTGTAACACGCAGAGCGGTGTGTATGTGTAACACGCAGAGCGGTGTGTATGTGTAACACGCAGAGCGGTGTGTATGTGTAACACGCAGAGCGGTGTGTATGTGTAACTGTTCCTGTTACTCACAATTGGCCGCGTGACGCGGGAGATTAAGAACAGGAAGTAACTCGCGTCCCGATCAGTATCTCAGAAACCAGGTCCCGGAGGACCCCCAATAAAACCCCCAATAAAACACGCCTCTGGGATTGCAGCTTTACCCAGGACCCCTACTGTATTATGTAATGCAGGGGGGCTCAACACCAGCCCCCCCCCCCCCAACAGGTCAGGTTTTCAGGATATCCCAGCTTCAGCTCAGGTGGCTCAATCAGAGGCTCAGTCAAAGATTGAGCCTCTGATTGAGCTACCTGTACTGAAGCAGAGACTGAGCCACCTGTGCTGAAGCAGGGACTGATTGAGCCCCCTGTGCTGAAGCAGGGACTGATTGAGCTACCTGTGCTGAAGCAGGGGTATTCTGAAAACCTGACCAGTTGGTGGGGGGTTTGAGGACTGGTGTTGCGCCCCCTGTTGTAATGCACTGAGAATAACGCTGTCCCCCTCTCCTCCGCAGGAAGCCCCCTCTGCTCTTGCTGTGTGTCGGACCCCCTGGCCCTCTCCTTCCTCCCCCCCTACACCTGTCAGAGTCACCGCACGGCCAGCGTGGCGGCGCTCCGGATGAAGGCGAGGGAGCACTCCGAAGCCGTGCTGCAATCTGCGCAACTCCTGCCCCCCCCCGGGAGCAACTCTGGGGGTTCTGTGCTCCCCCAACTGGACGGGGGGCAAGAGAGAGCCCCGCAGGGGCAGGAACAGAGCCACGCGGTGAAGAGTCCCTGAGATGCCTGCCCTGGTGTGCGAGGGAAAGAAGGGGGCACAGGACTGCTACCCACCCCCGACCCCCCGGGGCAGAAACACTTCCAGCCTGGGGCAACTGGAGGCTCCCTTTTGATTCTAATCTTTATTCTTATATAGTGCTGACCAGGTACACAGCGCTGTGTACAGCCTGACTCGGACAGCCAGCGCCGGACAGTGCGTGCCCAGGATAATATAGGGGGGTGCGGGGGAAGGGGAGGGTGTGCGGGGGGGGGGGGGGGCAGGACAGGCCGAGATGGGACATTTGCTCTCAGGCTCCAGAGAACTGTGGGAGTGAAGCTGCCAGTGAGTGACAGACAAGAGGGGGACAAAAAAAACAGGACTGGATTTCCGCACCCCCAGAGAACCAGGAGTACCGTGGACTCAGCAACAGAGACCCCTATAGCTTCTATAAGTGTATTTATTTGTGTATTTTCCTGCTGGGGGGGGAGGGGGGCAATTTCCATTAGCTGTCACATTAACAGGGGTTAACCCTCTACCTGCTGGAGTGGAGATTGTCAGAGCCCCTTCCATGCTCAAGTTTGGCAGGGCACGGCTCCGTTAACCTTTTAACCGCCAGAGATGTATAGGGGATCTGGTGGTAAACACGTTAACCCGGCAAAGTCCCTTAACCCCTGTGCGCAGGAGTGAAGGGGTTAATCACCTCACTGCAGCCCTTCCTGCGGGTTACATATACCGGGGTATTTCTGTAACTCTCAGAGTAACTAAGTACTTCAGTATTAGGTGAAACCTTTTTTATTCGGACCAACATAGATATTATAAGACAAGGATTGCGGCCTGAGAAAGGGCGAGGACTCCCGAAAGCTGGTCTTATAATATCAATTGTTCGCCCAAATAAAACAGGGATCCCCTAATACTGAAGTACTTATTTGCGCTGCAGCATCGCAGCTGGATCTGCTTCTAACTTCCTATGCCTCGCGCTGCCGCTCCCGTCGCCGCCAGCAGGGGGAGCTGCTAACCTGGGACATTGGCTGTGAGAAGTGACATCATATGTCAGATGAAATGTCTTTATAAACAGGATGTTCCTAATAACAGAGGTTACATTGTAACAGAGCGCTCTTAAAGCCGCAGCGCGTGGTATTTTAATGAACACTTTTTTAATTAACAATTCTCCGTCATCCGTCTTTCCCCCAGATACAGATAGCAACTATCAGTTATGTGTTTGTGTTAAAGAACAGGGAAATGTGGGAAACAATTGCTCCGTTCCATTGAGTATCTGACGGAGTATCTCTCTGAGTATCTGGCGGAGAATCTCTCTGAGTATCTGACGGAGTATCTCTCTATCTGGCGGAGTATCTCTCTGAGTATCTGACGGAGTATCTCTCTGAGTATCTGACGGAGTATCTCTCTGAGTATCTGACGGAGTATCTCTGAGTATCTGACGGAGTATCTCTGAGTATCTGACGGAGTATCTCTCTGAGTATCTGACGGAGTATCTCTCTGAGTACCTGACGGAGTATCTCTCTGAGTACCTGACGGAGTATCTCTCTGAGTATCTGACGGAGTATCCCTCTGAGTCTCTGGCGGAGTATCTCTGAGTATCTGACGGAGTATCTCTCTGAGTATCTGACGGAGTATCTCTCTGAGTACCTGACGGAGTATCTCTCTGAGTACCTGACGGAGTATCTCTCTGAGTATCTGACAGAGTATCCCTCTGAGTCTCTGGCGGAGTATCTCTCTGAGTATCTGACGGAGTATCTCTCTGAGTATCTGACGGAGTATCTCTCTGAGTATCTGACGGAGTATCTCTCTGAGTATCTGACGGAGTATCTCTCTGAGTATCTGACGGAGTATCTGGTGGAGTATCTCTCTGAGTATCTGGCGGAGTATCTCTCTGAGTATCTGGCGGAGTATCTCTCTGAGTATCTGACGGAGTATCTCTCTGAGTATCTGGCGGAGTATCTCTCGGAGTATCTGATGAAGTATTTGACGGAGTATCTGGCGGAGTATCTCTCGGAGTATCTGATGAAGTATTTGACGGAGTATCTCTCAGAGTATCTGACGGAGTATCTCTCGGCGTATCTGACGGAGTATCTCTCTGAGTTCTCTCGGAGTATCTGACGGAGTATCTCTTGGAGTATTTGACGGAGTAACTCTTGGATTATCTGACGGAGTAACTCTCGGAGTATCTCTCGGATTATCTGACGGAGTATCTCTTGGAGTATTTGACGGAGTGACTCTCGGATTATCTGACGGAGTAACTCTCGGAGTATCTCTCGGATTATCTGACGGAGTATCTGACGGAGTAACTCTCGGAGTATCTGACGGAGTAACTCTCGGAGTATCTGACGGAGTAACTCTCGGAGTATCTCTTGCTGTCACTGCGCAATACCTGCACGATTCCTTAGGTCAAACCGTTCCAGACATCGACGTGGCGCAGGCGTTAACATTTAGTGGTACTTATTAGAGTTCGGGCAGCTGCATTGTGGCAAGATTGAAACACAAAAAACAGCACCTGATTTATCAAAGAGTTTTAACTTTAATAAATCTGTTTTTGTCTCAGTTTTGCAGTCGGGAGACTAAAAAAAAACATAATTGTAGTTAATTAATTTCTTCTTTTTTTATGTTAAATCTGATGCTGTTTTTTTGTATCAGGTTTAAGTAATCTGACCTCGTGGGATGGAAGTTATAAAGCTAGACACTGGTTGTATGTTCTGAGAGTCTTCTGCTATTGTTACCCCCCTGTGATGCATTGTTACCCCATGCGCTGCATTGTTACCCCATACGCTGCATTGTTACCCCCTGGGCTGCATTGTTACCCCCTGCGCTGCATTGTTACCCCCTGGGCTGCATTGTTACCCTGCTGGCAGCAAAGGGAATTAATCTAAGACCAGGATTTGGTGCAGAAAAAGCAGGAGGTGAAAATCAGTGATTCCAGGAACATCCCCCAAATAAAGAAATACCCCGGGTTTTTATAATGTGGTGTTCTTACAAAAGCGAATACAGGCCGGACAGTCTGGGAATTCATCACTCTGCAAAGTGTTACAGGGGCAGTTAGCAGCAAAGGGCTCTAAAATGAACAGAGGCAATTAATCTTACTGGGACAATAACCCCAAAATCTAGTTTGATAAATCTGATTTTATTATATATATATAAATAATACTGTATCACTTGTGAGCACATTCACAAGTCTTAGACAGGTTTGCACCCCTGCCTTTCACCCACTATCACCTAGCATACAGTGCTTCCACTGCAGCAAGGGATTCTGGGAAATGACATGCAAATGAGCACACAATGTGTCACCTTTGCCAGAAACCCATTTACATGGAACCCATATAAGCTAATGCTCACTGTTAACAGCTTTTAAGCACAGCATGGGATTAGATGCAAAGCCAGTCAAACCACTCACAGACATAACTTGAAATGTGTATGGTATATAAATATATATATATATATATATATATAAACACTCTCGGGGGAGGGGGCTCTTGGCATCAAGCAGGAAAGAAATTCCATGCAGATTGGGGGATTCCGAGCCAGTCCTGATTTTCTCCCCTGCTTGATTTTGTATAGAAAGAAAAGGGGCCCCATGTCGCAGGGGCAGCCTGATCCGGGCCGGGGGGGCTCCATGTCGCAGGGGCAGCCTGATCCGGGCCGGGGGGGGCTCCATGTCGCAGGGGCAGCCTGATCCAGGCCGGGGGGGAGGGCTCCATGTAGCAGGGGCAGCCTGATCCGGGCCGGGGGGCTCCATGTCGCAGGGGCAGCCTGATCCGGGCCGGGGTTTGCACCTCTTTGTCCGGATATTCTGGTCTCTGCCCTGTGTGTGACAGAGAATAACCCCGTCCCTGTCAGAGAAATCACTACACACACACAGCAGTGTGATACACACACACACAGCAGTGTGATAACACACACAGCAGTGTGATAACACACACACACAGCAGTGTGATAACACACACACACAGCAGTGTGATAACACACACACACAGCAGTGTGATAACACACACACACAGCAGTGTGATAACACACACACAGCAGTGTGATAACACACACACACACACACACACACACACACACAGAAGTGTGATAACACACACACACACACAGCAGTGTGATAACACACACACACACACAGCAGTGTGATAACACACACAGCAGTGTGTCACTGGCCTCTCTGGGAGCAGAGGGGTTAAAACAGGGCCTCCACTCCTGTCCTCAAGACCCCCCAACAGGCCAGGTTTTCAGGATATCCCAGGTACAGCACAAGTGGCTCAATCAGTGTCTGACTGGTCCACTGATGGAGCCAATTGTGCTAAAGCAGGGATATCCTGAAAACCTGGCCTGTTGGGGGTTCTTGATAACCCCTGGGTTAAGAGACCAGTCTGTGTAAATGTGACCTTAATATCTGACCTTCCCAAAACCCTCCCCCCTGTATCCCCGCCTCCGGCGCGCGATGAAACGGCGCCATTCATCCGGTGTCTGTATACAAAGCGAATTCCTAATTAAAGCAGCTGGGTTTGTGATGTATTTATTTCTTTTCTGCAAAGCGGCAGCACTCACACGCTGGGGTCACTATTACCCGTGGTAACGCAACTCCTGCATGTCCACACAACGGTGAGAGATGTATTTCTCTATTTGTGTTATGAATAATGCGACGTCTTTGCAGTGAGGTTTCCAGGGCAGGATGTCTTCATAATTAGGGCTGGGTCATTAAGTGTTAATTACATCGATCTTGAAAACCTGGCCTGTTGGTCATTGTTTAGGCACTGGGCAATCAGGAGTTGGGTTATCATCAAGTGATATAACGGTTAGGATCTCAGCCTTGTAAAGCCATGGAAGAACTTACCCTCCCTAGTGATAACCCAACTAGCGAGTGCCTTTTATTCCTTTGGGGTGGAGGGGCGGGAGTACAGAGTCAGCCTACAGATATGAATGTGGCAGTTTGAATGGGGGGCTGAATTTTACATCCCCCTTACCCATTTCCAGCCCCTGAGTGCCATTTTGTGCTCCCCGCACAATTTTCCAGGTGAAATTTGGAAAGATCTGGGCTTGTTTTTCTTTGGCAAACAGGACGGTCACATTTCTCTGTTTCGTGCTCACCTATTTTTTTGTGCAGAATTGGTGCTTAAAAACACAAAAACCTGGCCCTATTTATTAACCCATCCTCTGCTGGAAGAGCCAGCGATACAACACGGGCAGACGCGCCGCTTTGCAGTCCGAGCGTGGCAAGGAAGAGGTTAAAGTAGACAAATCCTCAGCCGTTGGGTTACCTTCTGGAAACATGAAACTCTGGGGGGGGGGGAGATCATTCGGAACCATTTTAGGTTTAGAGGAGGGTGGGACCTGCCCTCTAAACCAGGGGAGGGTGCAACTTCAATCCAGCCACCAACAGGACAGGTTTTCAGGATATCCCTGCTTCAGCACAGGTGGCCCAATCAGTCAATGCCTCGGCACAGGTGGCTCAATCAGTGGCTCAGTCGAAGACTGAGCCACTGATTGAGCCACCTGTGCCGAGGCAGGGATACCCTGAAAACCTGTCCTGTTGGTGGCTCTTGACTGGAGGTGTCGGCCACTGCTGTAACCCTTTCAGTACCACAGGCACCTGTAACGGAGAGCCCCCCTCCCAGCTTGCAGTCTCCTCCTCGCCATAGTTTGATTAAACTCATATTTCCTGGGAAAGGAGTATAAATAAGTGAACTGCTCAGCAAATTAAGAATACTTAACGGGCGGGCATCTGAGCGGCCGTTACGCTGATTAAATTTTCTGTCCTTGAGGACTTTCAGGAAATTACTTTTGATCGTCAATAACACAATTAAGTAAACTACACACACATTAGCATGAATTATTGATAAGAAATTATGTATTACCACGAAATACTGATTTAATAATTCATGGCTCCTGCGTAGTGACTGCAGTGCGGGAGAGAGCCAGGCTCGGAGTGGGGGCGAGGTTCTCGGAGAGTGGGGGGCGGGGGGAAGGTTTTTGGAGAGTGTAGGGGTAGGCTCGGAGAGGGGGAGGAGGTTCTCGGAGAGTGGGGGGAGGTTCTCGGAGAGTGGGGGGAGGTTCCCGGAGAGTGGGAGGAGGTTCTCGGAGAGTGTGGGGGGAGGTTCTCGGAGAGTGGGAGGAGGTTCTCGGAGAGTGTGGGGGGAGGTTCTCGGAGAGTGTGGGAGGAGGTTCTCTGAGAGTGTGGGGGGAGGTTCTCGGAGAGTGTGGGAGGAGGTTCTCGGAGAGTGGGAGGAGGTTCCCGGAGAGTGGGAGGAGGTTCTCGGAGAGTGTGGGGGGAGGTTCTCGGAGAGTGTGGGAGGAGGTTCTCGGAGAGTGGGAGGAGGTTCTCGGAGAGTGGGAGGAGGTTCCCGGAGAGTGGGAGGAGGTTCTCGGAGAGTGTGGGGGGAGGTTCTCGGAGAGTGGGAGGAGGTTCTCGGAGAGTGTGGGGGGAGGTTCTCGGAGAGTGTGGGAGGAGGTTCTCTGAGAGTGTGGGGGGAGGTTCTCGGAGAGTGTGGGAGGAGGTTCTCGGAGAGTGGGAGGAGGTTCCCGGAGAGTTGGAGGAGGTTCTCAGAGAGTGTGGTGGGAGGTTCTCGGAGAGTGTGGGAGGAGGTTCTCGGAGAGTGGGAGGAGGTTCTCGGAGAGAACATTCACATTCTCCATACTCTTGGTATTCGGAACAAAGCTCTATCCTGGATCTCATCCTACCTCTCCCATCGTACTTTCAGTGTCTCTTCTGCTAACACCTCCTCCTCCTCTATCGATCTCTCTGTGGGGGTACCCAGGGGCTCTGTCCTGGGACCTCTTCCCTTTTCTCTGTACACACTCTCTCTAGGTGACCTAATAACATCTTTTGGGTTTAATTATCACCTCTATGCTGACGACACAAATTTACTTTTCTACCCCTGACCTTACACCTGCTGTACAAACCAAAGTTTCTGAATGCCTCTCTGCTATATGATCCTGGATGGCCCTCCGCTGCCTTAAACTCAACGTGGCTAAAACAGAGCTCCTCATACTTCCTCCCAAACCTGGCCCTACTACCTCCTTCCACATTACTGCTGGAACTACAATCATTCACCCAGTAGCCCAAGCACGCTGCCTAGGGGTCACACTCGACTCCTCTCTCACATTCAAAACGTTTCTAAAACCTGTCACTTTTCCCTCCGCAATATAACAAAGATTCGCCCTTTCCTCTGTTGCTCGACTGCTAAAACTCTGACTCAGGCCCTCATTCTCTCCCGTCTTGATTACTGTAACCTCCTGCTGTCCGGCCTTCCTGCCTCTCACCTGTCTCCCCTACAATCTATCCTAAACGCTGCTGCCAGAATCGCTCTACTCTTTCCTAAATCTGTCTCCACATCTCCCCTCATGAAATCCCTCTCCCGGCTTCCGATCAAATCCCGCATCTCACACTCCATTCTCCTCCTCACTTTTAAAGCGTTACACTCTTCTGCCCCTCCTTACATCTCAGCCCTAATTTCTCGCTATGCACCATCCAGACTCTTGCGTTCTTCTCAAGGATGTCTTCTTTCTACCCCCTTTGTATCTAAAGCCCTCTCCCGCCTTAAACCTTTCTCTCTTACTGCCCCACACCTCTGGAATGCCCTTCCCCTCAATACCCGACTAGCACCCTCTCTATCCACCTTTAAGACCCACCTAAGACACACTTGCTTAAAGAAGCATACGAATAGCACTGTGGATGTTCTGAACACATGATACATAAAGCTTGGCCCCCTGCAGACGCACTTACCAGAACTCCCTCCTCCTGTCTCTGTACGTTCTCCCTACCTACCAATTAGACTGTAAGCTCCTCGGGGCAGGGACTCCACTTCCTTAATGTTACTTTTATATCTGAAGCACTTATTCCCATGATCTGTTATTTATATTCTAAAAAAAAAATATTTATATTATTTGTTATTTATATGATTACCACGTGTATTACTGCTGTGAAGCGCTGTGTACATTAATGGCGCTATATAAATAAAGACATACAATACAATACATACAGTGTGGGGGGAGGTTCTCGGAGAGTGGGGGAGGTTCTCGGAGAGTGGGGGGAGGTTCTCGAAGAGGGGGGGAGGTTCTCGGAGAGTGGGGGGGCTCTCGGAGAGTGGGGTGGGCTCTCGGAGAGTGGGGGGGGCTCTCGGAAAGGGGGGGCTCTCGGAGATTGGGGGGCTCTCGGAGAGTGGGGGGGGAGGTTCTCAGAGAGTGGGGGGGAGGTTCTCGGAATGTTGGGGGAGGTTCTCGGAGAGTGGGGGAGGTTCTCGGAGAGTGTGGGGGGAGGTTCTCGGAGAGTGTGGGGGGAGGTTCTCGGAGAGTGGGGGGGCTCTCGAAGAGTGGGGGGGCTCTCAGAGAGTGGGGGGCTCTCGGAGATTGGGGGGGCTCTCGGAGAGTGGGGGGGAGGTTCTCAGAGAGTGTGGGGGGGCTCTCGGAGAGTGGGGGGGTCTTGGAGAGTGGGGGGGTCTCGGAGAGTGGGGGGGAGGCTCTCGGAGAGTGGGGGGGCTCTCGGAGAGTGGGGGGGGGGGTTCTCGGAGAGTGGGGGGGAGGTTCTCGGAATGTGGGGGGAGGTTCTCGGAGAGTGGGGGAGGTTCTCGGAGAGTGTGGGGCGAGGTTCTCGGAGAGTGGGGGGGTCTTGGAGAGTGGGGGGGTCTCGGAGAGTGGGGGGGAGGCTCTCGGAGAGTGGGGGGGCTCTCAGAGAGTGGGGGGTAGGTACTCGGAGATTGGGGGGCTCTCGGAGAGTGGGGGGGGGGCTCTCGGAGAGTGGGGGGGCTCTCGGAGAGTGGGGGGGGGCTCTCGGAGAGTGGGGGGGGGCTCTCGGAGAGTGGGGGGGTCTCGGAGAGTGGGGGCGGGGGGTCTCGGAGAGTGGGGGGGCTCTTGGAGAGTGTGTGGGCTCTCGGAGAGTGGGGGGGGTTCTCGGAGAGTGGGCGGGTCTCCGAGAGTGGGGGGGGGGGGCTCTCGGAGAGTGGGGGGGCTCTCGGAGAGTGGGGGGGTCTCAAAGAGTGGGGGGAGGCTCTCGGAGAGTGGGGGAGGCTCTCGGAGAGTGGGGGGAGGCTCTCGGAGAGTGGGGGGGGGGAGGATACCGCATGTCCACGTGTAAATAAATAAAGACATGAAAAAGCTCCCTGTGCCTTGTCAGGATTCTCCTGGGACCCTCACTCTGTCCCTCTCTCCCTCTCCCCCTCTATCCGCGCAGCTCTCTCCCTCACTCTCCGTCACTATCCGCACAGTTCTCTCTCTGTCCCTCCCTATCCGCGCAGCTCTCCCCCTCACTCTCCCTCCCTATCCGCGCAGCTCTCTCCCTCCATCCCTATCCACGCAGCTCTCTCTCCCCCTCCCTATCCGCGCAGCTCTCTCCCTCCATCCCTATCCACGCAGCTCTCTCTCCCCCTCCCTATCCGCGCAGCTCTCTCCCTCCCTCCCTATCCACGCAGCTCTCTCTCCCTCCCTATCCGCGCAGCTCTCTCCATCCCTATCCGTGCAGCTCTCTCCCTCCCTATCCGCGCAGCTCTCTCCCTCCCTATCCGCGCAGCTCTCTCCCTCCCTATCCGCGCAGCTCTCTCCCTCCCTCCCTATCCACGCAGCTCTCTCTCCCTCCCTATCCGCGCAGCTCTCTCTCTCCCAATCCGCGCAGCTCTCTCTCCCTATCCGCGCCGCTCTCCCTCCCTATCCGCGCCGCTCTCTCCCTCACTCTCCCTCCCTCCCTATCCGCGCCGCTCTCTCCCTCACTCTCCCTCCCTATCCGTGCAGCTCTCTCCCTCCCTATCCGCGCAGCTCTCTCCCTCCCTATCCGTGCAGCTCTCTCCCTCACTCTCCCTCCCTATCCGTGCAGCTCTCTCCCTCACTCTCCCTCCCTATCCGTGCAGCTCTCTCCCTCACTCTCCCTCCCTATCCGTGCAGCTCTCTCCCACCCTATCGGTGCAGCTCTCTCTCTCCCTCTTTATCCGTGCAGCTCTCTCTCCCTATCCATGCAGCTCTCTCCCTCCCTATCCGTGCAGCTCTCTCTCCCTCCCTATCCGTGCAGCTCTCTCCCTCCCTATCCGCGCAGCTCTCTCCCTCCCTATCCGCGCAGCTCTCTCCCCCTCCCTATCCGCGCAGCTCTCTCTCCCTCCCTATCCGTGCAGCTCTCCCCCTCCCTATCCGCGCAGCTCTCTCCCTCCATCCCTATCCACGCAGCTCTCTCTCCCCCTCCCTATCCACGCAGCTCTCTCTCCCTCCCTATCCGCGCAGCTCTCTCCCTACCTATCCGCGCAGCTCTCTCCCTCCCTCCCTATCCACGCAGCTCTCTCTCCCTCCCTATCCGCGCAGCTCCCTCCCTATCCACGCAGCTCTCTCCCTCCCTATCCGCGCAGCTCTCTCCCTCCCTATCCGTGCAGCTCTCTCTCTCCCTCCCTATCCGCGCAGCTCTCTCCCTCCCTATCCGTGCAGCTATCTCCCTCCCTCCCTATCCGTGCAGCTATCTCCCTCCCTATCTGTGCAGCTCTCTCCCTCCCTATCCGTGCAGCTCTCTCCCTCCCTATCCGCGCAGCTCTCTCCCTCCCTATCCGCGCAGCTCTCTCCCTCCCTATCCGCGCAGCTCTCTCCCTCCCTATCCGCGCAGCTCTCTCCCTCCCTATCCGCGCAGCTCTCTCCCTCCCTATCTGCGCAGCTCTCTCCCTCCCTATCCGCGCAGCTCTCTCCCTCCCTATCCGCGCAGCTCTCTCTCTCCCTATCCGCGCAGCTCTCTCTCTCCCTATCCGTGCAGCTCTCTCTCCCTCCCTATCCGTGCAGCTCTCTCCCTCCCTATCCGTGCCGCTCTCTCCCTCCCTATCCGTGCAGCTCCCTCCCTCCCTATCCGTGCAGCTCTCTCTCTCCCTATCCGCGCAGCTCTCTCCCTCCCTATCCGCGCAGCTCTCTCCCTCCCTATCCGCGCAGCTCTCTCCCTCCCTATCCGTTCAGCTCTCTCTCTCCCTCCCTATCTGGGCAACTCTCTCCCCCTCCCTATCCGCGCAGCTCTCTCACTCCCTATCGGTGCAGCTCTCTCCCTCCCTATCGGCGCAGCTCTCTCCCTCCCTATCCGCGCAGCTCTCTCCCTCCCTATCCGCGCAGCTCTCTCCCTCCCTATCCGCGCAGCTCTCTCCCTCCCTATCCGCGCAGCTCTCTCCCTCCCTTTCCGCGCAGCTCTCTCTCTCCCTCCCTATCCGTGCAGCTCTCTCCCTCCCTATCCGTGCAGCTCTCTCCCTCCCTATCCGTGCAGCTCTCTCTCTCCCTCCCTATCCGCGCAGCTCTCCCCCTCCCTATCCGTGCAGCTATCTCCCTCCCTCCCTATCCGTGCAGCTATCTCCCTCCCTATCCTTGCAGCTCTCTCCCTCCCTATCCGTGCAGCTCTCTCCCTCCCTATCCGCGCCGCTCTCTCCCTCCCTATCCGTGCAGCTCTCTCCCTCCCTATCCGTGCAGCTCTCTCCCTCCCTATTCGTGCAGCTCTCTCCCTCCCTATCCGCGCAGCTCTCTCCCTCCCTATCCGGGCAGCTCTCTCCCTCACTCTCTATCCGCGCATCTCCCTCCCTATCCCTGCAGCTCTCTCCCTCCCTATCCGTGCAGCTCTCTCTCTCTCCCTCGCAGCTCTCTCCCTCCCTATCGGTGCAGCTCTCTCCCTCCCTATCTGTGCAGCTCTCTCTCTCCCTCGCTATCCGCGCAGCTCTCTCCCTCCCTATCCGTGCAGCTCTCTCTCTCCCTATTCGTGCAGCTCTCTCCCTCCCTATCGGTGCAGCTCTCTCTCTCCCTATCGGTGCAGCTCTCTCCCTCCCTATCCGTGCAGCTCTCTCTCTCCCTATCCGCGCAGCTCTCTCCCTCCCTATCCGCGCAGCTCTCTCCCTCCCTATCTGTGCAGCTCTCTCTCTCCCTATCCGCGCAGCTCTCTCCCTCCCTACCCGTGCAGCTCTCTCCCTCCCTATCCGCGCAGCTCTCTCTCCCTCCCTATCCGTGCAGCTCTCTCCCTCCTTATCCGCGCAGCTCTCTCCCTATCCGTGCAGCTCTCTCCCTCCCTATCCGTGCAGCTCTCTCCCTCCCTATCCGCTCAGCTCTCTCCCTCCCTATCCGCGCAGCTCTCTCTCTCCCTATCCGCGCAGCTCTCTCCCTCCCTATTCGTGCAGCTCTCTCTCTCCCTCCCTATCCGTGCAGCTCTCCCTCCCTATCCGGGCAGTTCTCTCCCTCCCTATCCGCGCAGCTTTCTCTCTCCCTCCCTATCCGTGCAGTTCTCTCCCTCCCTATCCGTGCAGCTCTCTCCCTCCCTCCCTATCCGTGCAGCTCTCTCTCTCCCTATCCGCGCAGCTCTCTCCCTCCCTATCCGTGCAGCTCTCTCTCTCCCTCCCTATCCGCGCAGCTCTCTCCCTCCCTATCCGCGCAGCTCTCTTCCTCCCTATCCGTGCAGCTCTCTCTCTCCCTCCCTATCCGGGCAACTCTCTCCCCCTCCCTATCCGCGCAGCTCTCTCACTCCCTATCAGTGCAGCTCTCTCCCTCCCTATCCGCGCAGCTCTCTCCCTCCCTATCCGCGCAGCTCTCTCCCTCCCTATCCCTGCAGCTCTCTCCCTCCCTATCCGTGCAGCTCTCTCTCTCCCTCGCTATCCGCGCAGCTCTCTCCCTCCCTATCGGTGCAGCTCTCTCCCTCCCTATCTGTGCAGCTCTCTCTCTCCCTCGCTATCCGCGGAGCTCTCTCTCCCTATTCGTGCAGCTCTCTCCCTATCCGTGCAGCTCTCTCTCTCCCTATCCGTGCAGCTCTCTCTCTCCCTATCCGCGCAGCTCTCTCCCTCCCTATCCGCGCAGCTCTCTCCCTCCCTATCCGCGCAGCTCTCTCCCTCCCTATCCGTGCAGCTCTCTCTCCCTCCCTATCCGTGCAGCTCTCTCCCTCCCTATCCGTGCAGCTCTCTCCCTCCCTACCTGTGCAGCTCTCTCCCTCCCTATCCGCGCAGCTCTCTCTCACTCCCTATCCGTGCAGCTCTCTCCCTCCTTATCCGCGCAGCTCTCTCCCTATCCGTGCAGCTCTCTCCCTCCCTATCCGCGCAGCTCTCTCCCTCCCTATCCGCGCAGCCCTCTCCCTCCCTATCCGCGCAGCTCTCTCCCTCCCTATCCGCTCAGCTCTCTCCCTCCCTATCCGCGCAGCTCTCTCTCTCCCTATCTGCGCAGCTCTCTCCCTCCCTATTCGTGCAGCTCTCTCTCTCCCTCCCTCCCTATCCGTGCAGCTCTCCCTCCCTATCCGGGCAGCTCTCTCCCTCCCTATCCACGCAGCTCTCTCCCTCCCTATCCGTGCAGCTCTCCCTCCCTATCCGGGCAGCTCTCTCCCTCCCTATCCGCGCAGCTCTTTCTCTCCCTCCCTATCCGCGCAGCTCTCTCTCTCCCTATCCGCGCAGCTCTCTCCCTCCCTATCTGTGCAGCTCTCTCTCTCCCTCCCTATCCGTGCAGCTCTCACTCTCCCTATTCGTGCAGCTCTCCCTCCCTATCCGGGCAGCTTTCTCTCTCCCTCCCTATCCGTGCAGCTCTCTCTCTCCCTATTCGTGCAGCTCTCTCCCTCCCTATCCACGCAGCTCTCTCCCTCCCTATCCGCGCAGCTCTCTCTTTTTCTCCCTCCCTATCCGCGCAGCTCTCTCCCTCCCTATCCACGCAGCTCTCTCCCTTCCTATCCGCACAGCTCTCTCCCTCCCTATCCGTGCAGCTCTCTCCCTATCCATGCAGCTCTCTCCCTCCCTATCCGCGAAGCTCTCTCCCTCCCTATCCGCGCAGCTCTCTCCCTATCCATGCAGCTCTCTCCCTCCCTATCCGCGCAGCTCTCTCCCTCCCTATCCGCTCAGCTCTCTCTCCCTCCCTATCCGTGCGGCTCTCTCTCCCTCCCTATCTGTGCGGCTCTCCCTCCCTATCCGTGCAGCTCTCTCCCTCCCTATCCGCGCAGCTTTCTCTCTCCCTATCTGTGCAGCTCTCCCTCCTATCGGTGCAGCTCTCTCCCTCCCTATCCGCGCAGCTCTCTCTCTCCCTCCCTATCTGTGCAGCTCTCCCTCCCTATCGGTGCAGCTCTCTCCCTCCCTATCCGTGCAGCTCTCTCCCTCCCTATCCGTGCAGCTCTCCCTCCCTATCCGCGCAGCTCTCTCCCTCCCTCCCTATCCGCGCAGCTCTCTCTCTCCCTCCCTATCTGTGCAGTTCTCTCCCTCCCTATCTGCCCCCTTCTCTCCACCTAGATAAAAGGAGTGGTACTGTGCACCTTATTAAAAGAACCCCCCCCCTTGTGACGCGTTGGGGCGCAGCGCTGTGTAATATGTTTCCGGAACACGCAGAACTGCTTATTGTTTAACATAGGGAGAGAGAAACCCCTGTGTGTTTAGGAAGTGCGGAGTAAACGAGTACTTCAGTATTAGGTGATACTTTTTTATTTGGACTAACAATAGATATTTTAACACGAGCAACGCGCCCCGAGGAAGAGAGAGAACGCTGCAACGTGTGTCCTGTAATCTTAATTGTTAGTCCAAATAAAAAAGGTACCCCTAATACTGCAGTACTCACCCCGCACTGTCCCAGCGGCACGAACGCGGCTAGTTCTACCTAATTGCTGTGGAATTTTAAGTAGTAAATAAGGGATAAGTAGTGGCACGTTGGGTGTGAAAATAAAAGTATCGGTACTCTGCGTGCAGTAACCGTGCTCCCTGCTCTGTGATCCTATAGCGCTGCACAGATGCTGCGACGCTGTTGCACTCACCGGCACGCTTCGGCGGGGATATAGCGCGGTAGCTCCGCCTCCTTTTCACACGCGGCTGAACACAATGGCTGCTTCTCTCGCTGGTGTGCTGTGTGTGTCCCACGGCGACGCGCCCGCGAGCACGCTAACGTCGCCTACATCTGCACCTCTCTGCTTCTCTCCGTGCTTCAGTGCTCCAGGCTCCCACTGATTCCCGGGGGGGGGGGGGGTTCCGGTATCAGCAGGCGGTTCCTCATGGTGTGGACAGGACACGTCTCTGTGTGTCAGTGCATCATGCATGCAGACGTGTGCTTGTGTATGAGTGCATGTATGTATGCCTGTGTGTACAGTTGTGTTAAATAGAAAGTGCACCCTCTTTGAATTCTATGGTTTTACATATCAGGAAATAATAACAATCATCTGCTCCTTAGCAGGTCTTAAACTTAGGTAAATACAACCTCAGATGAACAACAACACATGACATATTACACCGTGTGTGTGTGTGTGTGTGTGTGTGTGTGTGTACACATGACATATTACACCGGGTCATGATTTATTTAACAAAAATAAAGCCAAAATGGAGAAACTTTGGTATACAGAGGAGTTCATGGTCGACTCAATGACTGCAAGGTTCCCAGGTCCTTTGGCTGCACAACAAGCCCATATCATCACCCCTCCACCACCGTGCTTGACAGTTGGTATGAGGTGTTTGTGCTGATATGTTGTGTTTGGTTTTCGCCAAACGTGGCGCTGTATATTATGGCCAAACATCTCCACTTTGGTCTCGTCTGTCCAAAGGACATTGTTCCAGAATTCTTGTGGTTTGTTCAGATGCAACTTTGCAAACCTAAGCCATGCTGCCATGTTCTTTTTAGAGATAAGAGGCTTTCTCCTGGCAACCCTTCCAAACAAACCATACTTGTTCAGTCTTTTACTAATTGTACTGTCATGAACTTTAACATTTAACATGCTAACTGAGGCCTGTAGAGTCTGAGATGTAACGCATGGGTTTTTTGCAATTTCTCTGACCTTGGGGTGAATTTGCTTGGACGTCCACTCCTGGGAAGATTGGCAACTGTCTTGAATGTTTTCCACTTTTGAATAATCTTTCTCACTGTAGAATGATGGACTTTAAATTGTTTGGAAATGGCCTTATAACCCTTCCCAGATTGATGGGCAGCAACAATTGCTTCTCTAAGATCATTGCTGATGTCTTTCCTCCTTGGCATTGTGTTAACACACATCTGAATGCTGCAGACCAGCAAACTGCTAAAACTTTGGCTTTTATAGAAGTGGTCACACTTGCTGATGATCAATTAATCAAGGGCATTTGATTAGCAGCACCTGCCTGCTACTTAGCATCTTAATTCCTATGGACGCAGTAAGGGTGTACTTAGTTTTTCACACATCACACGGTGTAATATGTCATGTGTTGTTGTTCATCTGAGATTGTATTTACCTAATTTTCAGACCTGCTAAGGAACAGGTGATTGTTATTATGTCCTGATATGTAAAACCATAGAATTCAACGAGGGTGTACTTTCTTTGTCACACAACCGTATATATAATATACAACCCTGTTCACTCATTGTAATTAAGAAGTTGTAGCCATGTATTATTTGTCATCATAACTGTGCCCAGGACATGTGTGAGAACGAGAGGTAACACTGCCTGTAACACATGTTATAACTCTGTGCCCAGGACATGCGTGAGAACAAGCGGTAACTCTCACTGTATTACTGCCTGTAACACGTTATAACTCTGTGCCCAGGACATGCGTGAGAACGAGAGGTAACTCTCACTGTATTAATGCCTGTAACACGTTATAACTCTGTGCCCAGGACATGCGTGAGAACGAGAGGTAACTCTCACTGTATTACTGCCTGTAACACATGTTATAACTCTGTGCCCAGGACATGCGTGAGAACGAGAGGTAACTCTCACTGTATTACTGCCGGTAACACACGTTATAACGCTGTGCCCAGGACATGCGTGAGAGCGAGCGGTAACTCTCACTGTATTACTGCCTGTAACACATGTTATAACTCTGTGCCCAGGACATGCGTGAGAACGAGAGGTAACTCTCACTGTATTACTGCCTGTAACACACGTTATAACTCTGTGCCCAGGACATGCGTGAGAGCGAGAGGTAACTCTCACTGTATTACTGCCTCTAACACATGTTAAAACTCTGTGCCCAGGACATGCGTGAGAACGAGAGGTATCTCTCACTGTATTACTGCCTGTAACACATGTTATAACTCTGTGCCCAGGACATGCGTGAGAACGAGAGGTAACTCTCACTGTATTACTGCCTGTAACACACGTTATAACTCTGTGCCCAGGACATGCGTGAGAGCGAGAGGTAACTCTCACTGTATTACTTCCTGTAACACATGTTATAACTCTGTGCCCAGGACATGCGTGAGAACGAGAGGTAACTCTCACTGTATTACTGCCTGTAACACACTTTATAACTCTGTGCCTAGGGCATGCGTGAGAACGAGAGGTAACTCTCACTGTATTACTGCCTGTAAAACGTTATAACTCTGTGCCCAGGACATGCATGAGAACGAGAGGTAACTCTCACTGTATTACTTCCTGTAACACACGTTATAACTCTGTGCCCAGGACATACGTGAGAGCGAGAGGTAACTCTCACTGTATTACTTCCTGTAACACGTTATAACTCTATGCCCAGGACATACATGAGAGCGAGAGGTAACTCTCACTGTATTACTGCCTGTAACACGTTATAACTCTATGCCCAGGACATACGTGAGAGCGAGAGGTAACTCTCACTGTATTACTGCCTGTAACGCGTTATAACTCTGTGCCCAGGACATGCGTGAGAGCGAGAGGTAACTCTCACTGTATTACTTCCTGTAACACACATTATAACTCTGTGCCCAGGACATGCATGAGAATGAGCGGTAACTCTCACTGTATTACTGCCTGTAACACGTTATAACTCTGTGCCCAGGACATGCGTGAGAACGAGAGGTAACTCTCACTGTATTACTGCCTGTAACACGTTATAACTCTGTGCCCAGGACATGCGTGAGAACGAGAGGTAACTCTCACTGTATTACTGCCTGTAACACGTTATAACTCTGTGCCCAGGACATGTGTGAGAGCGAGAGGTAACTCTCACTGTATTACTGCCTGTAACACGTTATAACTCTGTGCCCAGGACATGTGTGAGAACGAGAGGTAACTCTCACTGTATTACTGCCTGTAACACATATTATAACTCTGTGCCCAAGACATGCATGAGAATGAGCGGTAACTCTCACTGTATTACTGCCTGTAACACGTTATAACTCTGTGCCCGGGACATGGGTGAGAACGAGAGGGAACTCTCACTGTATTACTTCCTGTAACACGTTATAACTCTGTGCCCAGGACATGCGTGAGAATGAGAGGTAACTCTCACTGTATTACTTCCTGTAACACACGTTATAACTCTGTGCCCAGGACAAGCGTGAGAACGGGAGGTAACTCTCACTGTATTACTGCCTGTAACACATGTTATAACTCTGTGCCCAGGACATGCGTGAGAACGAGCGGTAACTCTCACTGTATTACTGCCTGTAACACGTTATAACTCTGTGCCCAGGACATGCGTGAGAACGAGAGGTAACTCTCACTGTATTACTGCCTGTAACACATGTTATAACTCTGTGCCCAGGACATTCGTGAGAACGAGCGGTAACTCTCACTGTATTGCTTCCTGTAACACATGTTATAACTCTGTGCCCAGGACATGCGTGAGAGCAAGAGGTAACTCTCACTGTATTACTGCCTGTAACATGTTATAACTCTGTGCCCAGGACATGCGTGAGAATGAGAGGTAACTCTCACTGTATTACTGCCTGTAACACGTTATAACTCTGTGCCCAGGACATGCGTGAGAGCAAGAGGTAACTCTCACTGTATTACTGCCTGTAACACGTTATAACTCTGTGCCCAGGACATGCGTGTGAACAAGCGGTAACTCTCACTGTATTACTGCCTGTAACACACGTTATAACTCTGTGCCCAGGACATGCGTGAGAACGAGCGGTAACTCTCACTGTATTACTGCCTGTAACACATGTTATAACTCTGTGCCCAGGACATTCGTGAGAACGAGCGGTAACTCTCACTGTATTGCTTCCTGTAACACATGTTATAACTCTGTGCCCAGGACATGCGTGAGAGCGAGAGGTAACTCTCACTGTATTACTGCCTGTAACACGTTATAACTCTGTGCCCAGGACATGCGTGAGAACGAGCGGTAACTCTCACTGTATTACTGCCTGTAACACATGTTATAACTCTGTGCCCAGGACATACGTGAGAGCGAGAGGTAACTCTCACTGTATTACTGCCTGTAACACATGTTATATCTCTGTGCCCAGGACATGCGTGAGAACGAGAGGTAACTCTCACTGTATTACTGCCTGTAACACATGTTATAACTCTGTGCCCAGGACATGCGTGAGAACGAGAGGTAACTCTCACTGTATTACTGCCTGTAACACATGTTATAACTCTGTGCCCAGGACATGCGTGAGAACGAGCGGTAACTCTCACTGTATTACTGCCTGTAACACGTTATAACTCTGTGCCCAGGACATACGTGAGAGCGAGAGGTAACTCTCACTGTATTACTGCCTGTAACACATGTTATATCTCTGTGCCCAGGACATGCGTGAGAACGACAGGTAACTCTCACTGTATTACTGCCTGTAACACGTTATAACTCTGTGCCCAGGACATGCGTGGGAACGAGAGGTAACTCTCACTGTATTACTTCCTGTAACACATGTTATAACTCTGTGCCCAGGACATGCGTGAGAACGAGAGGTAACCCTCACTGTATTACTTCCTGTAACACATGTTATAACTCTGTGCCCAGGGCATGCGTGAGAACGAGAGGTAACTCTCACTGTATTACTGCCTGTTACACACGTTATAACTCTGTGCCCAGGACATGCGTGAGAACGAGTGGTAACTCTCACTGTATTACTGCCTGTAATACACGTTATAACTCTGTGCCCAAGACATGCGTGAGAACGAGCGGTAACTCTCACTGTATTACTGCCTGTAACACGTTATAACTCTGTGCCCAGGACATGCGTGAGAACGAGTGGTAACTCTCACTGTATTACTGCCAGTAACACGTTATAACTCTGTGCCTGGGACATGCGTGAGAACGAGAGGTAACTCTCACTATATTACTGCCTGTAACACATGTTATAACTCTGTGCCCAGGACATGCGTGTGAACGAGCGGTAACTCTCACTGTATTACTGCCTGTAATACACGTTATAACTCTGTGCCTTGGACATGTGTGAGAACGAGCGGTAACTCTCACTGTATTACTGCCTGTAATACACGTTATAACTCTGTGCCTTGGACATGCGTGAGAGCGAGCGGTAACTCTCACTGTATTACTGCCTGTAACACATTATAACTCTGTGCCCAGGACATGCGTGAGAACGAGAGGTAACTCTCACTGTATTACTGCCTGTAACACGTTATAACTCTGTGCCCGGGACAACGAGCGTGAGAACGAGAGGTAACTCTCACTGTATTACTGCCTGTAACACGTTATAACTCTGTGCCCAGGACATGCGTGAGAACGAGGGGTAACTCTCACTGTATTACTGCCTGTAACACATGTTATAAATAAATAAATGTACGAGTATGTAGGCACTTGTGAATATGTGTATACAGATATAACCCTGTCCCCTCTGGTCCCCCAAATTTCCCCCCCTTACATCTGCTGCGGTGGCGTTAGCACACGTCCGAAGGGTGCGGGGAAGAGCAGCGTCGGGTGGCAAGGCGACGGACTCGCCAGAGGCTCCAGCGGCTCCCTTTGCAGGGCACCGCCATGTTATGGTGTGCGTGCGCATGCGCAGTATAGTTTGCGCATGCGCAGTACAGTTCGAGGGTGCAGCGGTCATCTTGGTGCACCTCATGCATGCACAGGAGGCATTGTAAGCGGCAGCCATTACACCCAAAGCTCCACAGGGGAACTACAATTCCCAGCAGCCCCAGTGGCTGTACAACACATGACGCCTAGCAGCCAATCGCGCGGCCGGATCCCCCTGCTTCCAGATAGATACATTTCGCGCGCTGAGACCACGCCAACAGTCGGAGCTGGCACAAGGAAGGGGTAGGTTGTGTGTGCAGGTGTCCGTGGCACCTGCACTAGGCCGGATACTCCCTATTAGGCCCCAGCTAGGCCCCGACTCCCCTCAGCTTGTGGTTGCTGCAGGGACAGGCCCATAGATAGGGACGCTGCCCCTATAGCATTAGGAGGGACACATCCTGGCTTCAGGTGACCGGGGACCAGACACCTGCCACTACTACCAGACTGTTAAAGGTGGTACAGGCCACGCGGGACCCACCCAACATAGAAGGCGGAGGCTTCGCGGATACCGTCGCTGGATCCGCGGATCCCATCTTCTTCATCTGCGCGCCCGGGGGTGGACACACCCGGCAGGTGCCTCACCTCATCACGTGCACCAAAAGTACGCGGGACAGTGGGGCAGCGCCGCCTCGCACACGTGGTTGGGTGTTTGACTCAGTGCCCAGGGGCACCTCAGTGCAGCGGGGTAAAACCAGCGAGGGAAAGGACGCGGTGCAGAGGGAAGCACGGTGAAGGGGCACGGCCCTGCGAGGCTTGTGTGTTGTGCAGTGTGACATTATTCTGTGCAGTAAAACGGTTATACTTCTACACGTGTGTCTTATTGCATGGAGTTCTGTCACGGGGTCATTCCACACGGTGGGATCCCGTACAGGTGGAGGCGCAACCGAACCACCACTCAGGTGCACCCCAGGCTCCCAGCAGTGGAGACTCAGGTTCCTGGGAGCCACAGGTATTGCACCCACACATACCGTAGCGCTACACGTACATGTACGAGTATGTAGGCACGTGTGAATATGTGTATACATACATGTACGTGTATGTGGGTTTGTGTGAATATGTGTATACATACATGTACGAGTATGTAGGCACGTGTGAATATGTGTATACATACATGTACGAGTATGTAGGCACGTGTGAATATGTGTATACATACATGTACGAGTATGTAGGCACGTGTGAATATGTGTATACATACATGTATGTGTATGTGGGCACGTGTGAATGTGTATACATACATGTACGAGTATGTAGGCAGGTGTGAATATGTGTATACATGTACGTGTATGTGGGTTTGTGTGAATATGTGTATACATACATGTACGAGTATGTAGGCAGGTGTGAATATGTGTATACATACATGTACGTGTATGTAGGCAGGTGTGAATATGTGTATACATACATGTACGTGTATGTGGGTTTGTGTGAATATGTGTATACACACATGTACGAGTATGTAGGCACGTATGAATATGTGTATACATACCTGTACGAGTATGTAGGCAGGTGTGAATATGTGTATACATACATGTACGTGTATGTGGTCACGTGTGAATATGTGTATACATACATGTACGAGTATGTAGGCACGTGTGAATATGTGTATACATACATGTATGTGTATGTGGGCACGTGTGAATATGTGTATACATACATGTACGAGTATGTAGGCAGGTGTGAATATGTGTATACATACATGTACGAGTATGTAGGCACGTGTGAATATGTGTACTGTATACATACATGTACGAGTATGTTGGCACGTGTGCATATGTGTATACATACATGTACGTGTATGTAGGCACGTGTGAATATGTGTATACATACATGTACGTGTATGTTGTCACGTGTGAATATGTGTATACATGCATGTACATGTATGTGGATTTGTGTGAATATGTGTATACATACATGTACGAGTATGTAGGCACGTGTGAATATGTGTATACATACATGTACGTGTATGTGGGTTTGTGTGAATATGTGCATACATACATGTACGTGTATGTTGGCACGTGTGAATATGTGCATACTTACATGTACGTGTATGTGGGTTTGTGTGAATAAGTGTATACATACATGTACGAGTATTTAGGCACGTGTGAATATGTGTATACATATATGTACGAGTATGTAGGCAGGTGTGAATATGTGTATACATACATGTACGTGTATGTGGGTTTGTGTGAATGTGTATACATACATGTACGAGTATGTAGGCACGTGTGAATATGTGTATACATAAATGTACGAGTATGTAGGCACATGTGAATATGTGTATACATACATGTACGTGTATGTGGGCACGTGTGAATGTGTATACATACATGTACGAGTATGTAGGCAGGTGTGAATATGTGTATACATGTACGTGTATGTGGGTTTGTGTGAATATGTGTATACATACATGTACGAGTATGTAGGCAGGTGTGAATATGTGTATACATACATGTACGTGTATGTAGGCAGGTGTGAATATGTGTATACATACATGTACGTGTATGTGGTCACGTGTGAATATGTGTATACATACATGTATGAGTATGTAGGCAGGTGTGAATATGTGTATACATACATGTACGAGTATGTAGGCACGTGTGAATATGTGTATACATACATGTATGTGTATGTGGGCACATGTGAATATGTGTATACATACATGTACGTGTATGTAGGCACGTGTGAATATGTGTACTGTATACATACATGTACGAGTATGTTGGCACGTGTGCATATGTGTATACATACATGTACGTGTATGTAGGCACGTGTGAATATGTGCATACATACATGTACGTGTATGTTGTCACGTGTGAATATGTGTATACATGCATGTACATGTATGTGGGTTTGTGTGAATATGTGTATACATACATGTACGAGTATGTAGGCAGGTGTGAATATGTGTATACATACATGTACGTGTATGTGGGTTTGTGTGAATGTGTATACATACATGTACGAGTATGTAGGCACGTGTGAATATGTGTATACATACATGTACGTGTATGTGGTCACGTGTGAATATGTGTATACATACATGTACGTGGGTTTGTGTGAATATGTGTATACATACATGTACGTGTACATGGGTTTGTGTGAATATGTGTATACATACATGTACGTGGGTTTGTGTGAATATGTGTATACATACATGTACGTGGGTTTGTGTGAATATGTGTATACATACATGAGCGTTTCAGAACATATAAAGGAGCAGAATCCTTCACATAATTCCTGCAGCTTTTCCTGTGTGTGTAATTCCTAACGAACTCACCGGCAATGACGGGGTTAAACTGTGTTATATAAAACCTTTCTATGGTCACTGTGCTCACGTTACACTGACACCCTGACACACTCACACTGATACAGTGACACACTGTCACCCTGACACACTGTCACCCCGACACACTGTCACGCTGTCACCCTGACACACTGTCACACTGATACAGTGACACACTGTCACACTTACCCTGACACACTGTTACACTGATACACTGACACAGTCACATTCACCCTGACACACTGACACACTGTTACACTGTCACCCTGATATACTTGTCACCCTGACACACTGTCACACTCACCCTGACACACTGATACACTGACACAGTCACACTCACCCTGACACACTGTTAGGCCGAGTCCATAGAAGGACAGGCCGCGCTGAGCCCCTGCATCCTCAATGAGGATGCCTTGAGAGGGGGCTCACGCGAGCGTCCGCAGGCGTGCTGAGGCGCTGGATTTTTCAGCCGACAGCCAAGCTGTTTTT
Organism: Ascaphus truei; assembly: GCF_040206685.1. Classification (NCBI taxonomy): domain Eukaryota; kingdom Metazoa; phylum Chordata; class Amphibia; order Anura; family Ascaphidae; genus Ascaphus; species Ascaphus truei. The sequence goes on along the minus strand of NC_134490.1, from coordinate 499,804 downwards.
CAGAGCGCTGTCGGCTGAAAACATCCAATCAGTGCAGAGCAGCGTCAAAAAAACATCCAATCAGCGCGGAGCAGCGTCAAAAAAACATCCAATCAGCGCGGAGCAGCGTCAACGTCCCGGCGCCGTGACGTCGGCGCCGTGACGTTGACGTCGGTGCGTCGCGGGCGATTGGCCCAGTGACGTCACTGCCCCGCCTCCCTCAGTCTCCCCCCGCCTCCGATCGCGGCCGCTGGCTCGCCTGCATGGGCATGAAATTGCGCAGATTTCAGCAGGCGAGCCTCAGCGGCAGCGCGGTCCAGCCCTGCTACCCCTTCTCTGGCCCCAGCCTACACTGTCACCCTGACACACTGTCACACTGACACACTGTCACACTGTCACACTGTCACCCTGACACACTGTCACACTATTACACTATCACACTGTCACACTGACACACTGATATACTGTTGCACTGTCACACTGACACACTGTCACACTGACACACTGTCACACTGACACACTGTCACACTGTCACACTATTACACTGTCACACTGACACACTATTACACTGTCACACTGACACACTATTACACTGTCACACTGACACTGTTACACTGTCACACTGACACACTGTCACATGGTTACATTATCACACTTTTACACTGATACACTGTCACACTGATACACAGTCACACTGTCACACTGTCACACTGATACGCTGTCACACTGATACACTGTCACACTGATACACAGTCACACTGTCACACTGATACACTGTCATACTGTCACACTGATACACTGTCACACTGATACACTGTCACACTGATACACTGATACACTGTCACACTGATACACTGTCACACTGTCACACTGATACACTGTCACACTGATACACTGTCACACTGATACACTGTCACACTGATACACTGTCACACTGTCACACTGACACACTGTCACACTGTCACACTGTCACACTGATACACTGTCACACTGTCACACTGATACACTGTCACACTGATACACTGTCACACTGTCACACTGATACACTGTCACACTGTCACACTGATACACTGTCACACTGTCACACTGATACACTGTCACACTGTCACACTGTCACACTGTTACACTGTCACACTGGCACCTTCAAACCCCCCCTTCCTTCCTTGTAGTTCCATGACATGATTGCAGCCTGACAGCAACGAAGGGGTTAAGATGACAATGTTCTTTTAACCCCCTCAGCGCCAGAAGACAGGTCACTGGTGCCTTGCCGTCACGTTGCTGTTCCCCCTTGTACACACGTAGTATTTCTCCCCTTTAGATTCATGTCTGTGAGTAACCAGATCAGAAAGAGTCGGATACTGACATGGATATCACACTGCCACACTGTCACACTGTCACACTGATACACTAATACACTGTCACACTGATACACTGTCACACTGTCACACTGATACACTAATACACTGTCACACTGATACACTAATACACTGTCACACTGATATACTGATACACTGATACACTATCACACTGTCACACTATCACACTAATACACTGTCACACTGATATACTGTCACACTGATATACTGATACACTGTCACACTGTCACACTGATACACTGTCACACTGGTACACTGTCACACTGATGCACTGTCACACTGATGCACTGTCACACTGATACACTGTCACACTGTCACACTGATACACTGATACACTGTCACACTGACACACTGTCACACTGTCGCACTGTCACACTGACGCACTGTCGCACTGTCGCACTGTCACACTGTCACACTGTCACACTGTCACACTGTCACACTGTCACACTGTCACACTGTCACACTGTCACACTGTCACACTGTCACACTGATATACTGATATACTGATATACTGATATACTGATACACTGATACACTGATACACTGATACACTATCACACTGTCACACTGTCACACTGATACACTAATACACTGTCACACTGATATACTGTCACACTGATATACTGATACACTGTCACACTGATACACTGTCACACTGATACACTGTCACACTGATACACTGATACACTGTCAAACTGATACACTGTCACACTGATAAACTGTCACACTGTCGCACTGATACACTGTCGCACTGATGCACTGTCGCACTGATGCACTGTCACACTGATGCACTGTCACACTGATATACTGTCACACTGATACACTGATACACTGTCACACTGATACACTGTCACACTGTCACACTGATACACTGAGGCACTGATACACTGTCGCACTGATACACTGTCGCACTGATGCACTGTCACACTGATACACTGATACACTGTCACACTGATACACTGTCACACTGATACACTGTCACACTGATACACTGTCACACTGATATACTGTCACACTGTCACACTGATACACTGTCACACTGTCACACTGATTGATACACTGTCAGTAGGATACTGACATCGATATCACAACCCACAAAGTAACGCTCCCTTTTAGATTGTCAGCTTCTTGTTCCAGGACCCTGTGCTGAAGCAGGGAGGGTATAGGTATTGTATTAAAGGTGCAGTGAGCTAGTGAGATGTCATTTACAAATATATACTCCCAGAATTGGTCCCCCCACTATAATCTGCAGCTGCATGTTCAGTACCCCCCCCCCCTCACCCTGTATTGTGCTGCGCCACTGAACATGTTGCTGCCATGGAAAGAAACACTTGCAATGACAATAGTTTTCCTTGCAATCACTGACCCCTCCAGCACTGAAGGGGTTAATGTAGGCAGCGCCAAAGACACTTTATTTTTTACATCATCATCAAGAAAATGAAGGAAATCTTCCTCAGACTCACTTCTCCGTGTCCGACCCCGGGTATAACCGGCACAGGGGGTCGTGCAGCCACCACGGGGGCGCGCCGCTGGGCTGGGGGTGCAGGGTCCCAGGGACAGTAACACACGTCCTCCTCCCAGGTCAGGGGGCGCTAAACTCTAGCCTTATGTGTGTGTGTATGTGTGAGTGAGTGTGTGTGTATATGTATGTATGTGTGTGTATGTATGTGGGTGTATGTATGTATGTGTGTGTGAGTGTGGGTATATGTATGTGTGTGAGTGTGTGTGCGTGTGTGGGTATATGTATGTATGTGTGTGTGTATGTATGTGGGGATATGTATGTATGTATGTGTGTGTGTGAGTGTGGGTATATGTATGTGTGTGAGTGTGTGTGCGTGTGTGGGTATATGTATGTATGTGTGTGTGTATGTATGTGGGTATATGTATGTGTGTGAGTGTGGGTATATGTATGTGTGTGTGTATGTGTGTGTGTGGGTATATGTATGTATGTGTGTGTGTATGTATGTGGGTATATGTATGTGTGTGAGTGTGGGTATATGTATGTGTGTGTGTGTGTGTGTGTGTGTGTATGTGGGTATATGTATGTGTGTGAGTGTGGGTATATGTGTGAGTGTGGGTATATGTATGTGTGTGTGGGTATATGTATGTGTGTGAGTGTGGGTATATGTATGTATGTGTGTGTGTGTATGTATGTGGGTATATGTATGTGTGTGAGTGTGGGTATATGTATGTGTGTGAGTGTGGGTATATGTATGTATGTATATGTGGGTATATGTATGTATGGGTGTGTGGGTATATGTACGTGTGTGTGTGTGGGTATATATGTATGAGTGTATATACAGTATGTGTATGCATACAGTATGTGTACGTATGTGTGTATATATAGTATGTGTATGTGAGTATATGTATGTATGTGTGTCTATATATATATATATATATATATATATATATATATATATATATATATATATATATACACACACACACACACACACACACACACACACACACACACACACACACACACACACACACACACACACACACACACACACACACACACATATATATACGGTATGTGTATCTAGGTGTGTATATGTATGTGTGTGTATGTATGTATGTATGTATGTGTGTATATGTATGTCTCTGTGTGTATATGTATGTCTCTGTGTGTACGAGTGTATATACAGTATGCGTATGTATGTGTGTGTATACAGTATGTGTATGTATATGGGTATATTATGTATGTGTGTATATATAGTATGTGTATGTGAGTATATGTATGTATGTGTGTCTGTGTGTGCATAAATGTATGTGTGTGTATCTATGTATGTGTGTATATACAGTATGTGTATGTATGTGTGTGGGTATATGTATGTGTGTCTGTGTCATATATATATATATATATATATATATATATATATATATATATATATATATATATATATATATACACAGTATATGGTATGTGTGTGTATATGTGTCTAGGTGTGCATATGAATGTGTGTGTCTGTGTGTAGTGTGTATATGTGTATGTATATATATGTGTATGTATGTATGTAGGTGTGTGTGTAGTGTATATATGTGTATGTATATATGTGTAGGTAGGTGTGTGTGTATATGTGTATCTTAACTCTCTCTCTGCCAGAGGGGCGAGCACCGCTCACTGAAAGGGTTAATTAACGCTCATTGGGTGCAACATTTTCACTCCCTCACTCCTCTGTCCCCCCCTCTCATACTTCCTGTCCCCCCTCTCATACTTCCTGTCCCCCTCTCATACTTCCTGTCCCCCACTCTCAAACTTCCTGTCCCCCCTCTCATACCACCTGTCCCCCCTCTCATACTTCCTGTCCCCCCTCTCATTCTTCCTGCCCCCCTATCATACCTCCTTCCCCCCCTTTCATACCTCCTTCCCCCCTCTCATACTTCCTGCCCCCCCCTCTCATACTTCCTGTCCCCCCCTCATACTTCCTGTCCCTGCCTCATACTTCCTGTCCCCCATCATACCTCCTTCCCCCCCTTTCATACCTCCTTCCCCCCTCTCATACTTCCTGTCCCCCCTCTCATACTTCCTGTCCCCCCGTCATACCACCTGTCCCCCCTCTCATACTTCCTGTCCCCCCCTCATACCACCTGTCCCCCCTCTCATACTTCCTGTCCCCCCTCTCATACTTCCTGTCCCCCCTATCATACCTCCTTCCCCCCCTTTCATACCTCCTTCCCCCTCTCATACCTCCTGTCCCCCCTCTCATACTTCCTGTCCCCCTCTCCTACTTCCTGTCCCCCCTCTCATACCTCCTACCCCCCCTCATACCTCCTGCCCCCTAAGACCTCCTACCCCCACTCTCATACCTCCTGCCTCCCCCCTCTCATACCTCCTTCCCCCCTCTCATACTTCCTGTCCCCTCTCATACCTCCTGCCTCCCCCTCTCATACGTCCTGCCCCCCCCTCTCATACCTCCTGCCTCACCTCTCTCATACCACCTGCCTCCCCCCCTCTCATACGTCCTGCCTCCCCCTCATACCTCCTGCCCCCCCTCATACCTCCTGCCCCCCCTCATACCTCCTGCCCCCCCTCATACCTCCTGCCCCCCCTCATACCTCCTGCCCCCCCCCTCATACCTCCTGTTTCTGTCTTTGTGTTAACCCATTTGTGCGCCGTGCCATGGCTAATATATAATATATAGAGAGAGCGATAGTGTAATATTCATTCATCACTGCGGGAGTCTGGGGGAGCTGCAGAGCACTGCGTCACAGCCAGGGGGAGCTGCAGAGCATTGCGTCACAGCCAGGGAGAGCTGCAGAGCACTGTGTCACAGCCAGGGGGAGCTGCAGAGCACTGCGTCACAGCCAGGGGGAGCTGCAGAGCACTGCGTCACAGCCAGGGGGAGCTGCAGAGCACTGCGTCACAGCCAGGGGGAGCTGCAGAGCACTGCGTCACAGCCAGGGGGAGCTGCAGAGCACTGCGTCACAGCCAGGGGGAGCTGCAGAGCATTGCGTCACACCCAGGGGGAGCTGCAGAGCACTACGTTACAGCCAGGGGGAGCTGCAGAGCATTGCGTCACACCCAGGGGGAGCTGCAGAGCACTACGTCACAGCCAGGGGGAGCTGCAGAGCACTGCGTCACAGCCAGGGGGAGCTGCAGAGCACTGCGTCACAGCCAGGGGGAGCTGCAGAGCATTGCGTCACACCCAGGGGGAGCTGCAGAGCACTGCGTCACAGCCAGAGGGAGCTGCAGAGCATTGCGTCACACCCAGGGGGAGCTGCAGAGCATTGCGTCACAGCCAGGGGGAGCTGCAGAGCACTGCGTCACAGCCAGGGGGAGCTGCAGAGCACTGCGTCACAGCCAGGGGGAGCTGCAGAGCACTGCGTCACAGCCAGGGGGAGCTGCAGAGCATTGCGTCACAGCCAGGGGGAGCTGCAGAGCACTGCGTCACAGCCAGAGGGAGCTGCAGAGCACTGCGTCACAGCCAGGGGGAGCTGCAGAGCACTGCGTCACAGCCAGGGGGAGCTGCAGAGGTGTGTATCAGTGTGTGTGTGTGTATCAGTGTGTGTGTGTATCAGTGTGTGTGTATCAGTGTGTCTATCAGTGTGTGTGTGTATCAGTGTGTGTGTGTATCAGTGTGTGTATCAGTGTGTGGGTGTGTATCAGTGTGTGTATCAGTGTGTGTATCAGTGTGTGTGTGTATCAGTGTGTGTATCAGTGTGTGTGTGTGTATCAGTGTGTGTGTGTGTGTGTGTGTGTGTGTGTGTGTGTGTGTGTGTGTGTGTGTGTGTGTGTGTGTGTGTGTGTGTGTGTGTGTGTGTGTGTGTGTGTGTGTGTGCATGTATGTTCTATGCCAGTTACTAAAGAGCCAGAAAAAGCCGCTGTCACAAACTGATACTGATACTTTTGATTCAGATTGAAGCTTTTTTTGTCAGACTAACACAACTTCCACCTGTGCAGCAAATGTGTTTCCTGTACAAACATGAATGAAAACTAAGCAGCATTAACGTGATAAATGAGCTTCTGGGGCACAGACAGGTCCGCCTGGTTCTCGATGCACCGCAGGCAGGGTTCCAGATGCCCCGCAGGCAGGGTTCCAGATGCCCCGCAGGCAGGGTTCCAGATGCCCCGCAGGCAGGGTTCCAGATGCCCCGCAGGCAGGGTTCCCGGTGCCCCGCAGGCAGGGTTCCAGATGCCCCGCAGGCAGGGTTCCAGATGCCCCGCAGGCAGGGTTCCAGATGCCCCGCAAGCAGGGTTCCCGATGCCCCGCAGGCAGGGTTCCCTGCGTATAGCACACTTTGCTGCTGCACTGTCCTGTATTGTGAGGTCCTGCTGGTAGTAATTGTCGGGAGACGCTCCCACTGAGGCATCTGCTCCTTGTCCTGTCAGGAACTAAATACAAAACCTTTGTGCTGAATCTGCCGCCCCCCTTCCCACTGCAGTGTGACCCACCTCAGCGGTTATACTCTCTTTGCTGCAGTACTATCACTTGCATGTGCAGTATATGTATGCCCTTATCAATATTCAAGTACTTAATATCAACAAAAGGTTGCAGGACCAGATGGCGCCACGCTGGCACAAAGTGGCTAAACAGTGTGACAAGATGATAAAAGTGCTTTGTGTCCTGCCCCCATGTGTGAGTCTGTGTGCGTGTCCCAGGATTTAGCCATGTTTGTAACCCGCCACTGGCTCCTTTCTAGCCACGATGTAACACTCAGGAAATCCCTTCCACTGCAAAATCATCCAGATCCTTCATCAAAATAATGTCTGGACTCTTGGACCTGCTTGGGGTTCTGTCCATGCTCTGTGGGGTCCCTGCCATGCTCTGGTCACGGGAATCAAACGCAGACTCAATGTACCGATGGCCCCTTGAGAAGTTGCCATCCTCCTCTTCCTCTTCTCTCTCGCCCCAGGATTCCATCCTCTCCCCCTTGTCCAGACCTCCATGAGCTGAGAGCTGTGAGGAATCCTTCAATGAGGTTATGGATGAGGCGGGCAATGGGGCGAGCCCTGGGTACAACAAAAATGGGCTGTTCGGCTCATCCAGTGTTTGCGTCTCCCTCTCCGACGGAGGCAGGGACACCTGCAGGTATTTCCCCGTTTCTGGATCGTAAAAGGTTTTGACCCGGAAGTGAACTGGAATGTCCACCACAAAGTACTGCCCAGAGTCTGGGTCCTGAAGGAGTTTACGTTGGGTGACAGGGAAGGACGGGGTGGAAGAGGCAGAGAGGGATCCCTCTTGCCTAGGTGGGCAGGATACCACTTTGAAGTGTGCTGGTGGCATCATTAAGGTCGGGGTGACATTTCCAGGGGACGGGACATCTAGGATAAGCTCCGGCTCATGGATTTCGCCATCATGCATCTTTAGAGGCCCGTCTGTTTTCCTGCGTTTCTTAGTCAGGCGCTTCGCACGTCTCAGCGCTTTCTCAGTCTTGGGTGGCACTGCTGGAGGTTTTCCAGCGTGCATCATCTTCAAGTCCACGGCTGGAGCTCTCTCTCGAGGGTGCCCGGTTAACTCTGTGGTTTGAAACTCCATGCTCCCTGGGAGAGCAAAGACAGATTTCTCAGGGGTTGGGAAGGGAAATGCTCCATTCCTGGAGGTTGCACCTGCTGAAGTTGGACTTGGAAGATCCTCTAACCCAGAGAACGCCGTGGTGAAGCCAGAGCTCTGCGTGTTCATGGACATGGGACTGGTCACCATAGAGCAGGTGAGACTCTCCGACATGGGACTGGTAATGGTGGAACAGGCGGTTTCTTCAGAAAATGCCACAGCGTCCTCAAATGGTAGTGGGCTGCTGTCGAGTGGAGAATACAGTGTGCTCTCAGCAGTTAGGAGAGGAGAACTGACACACTCTCCATTCATCATATCCTCCTGGGATTCGCTAATGTTCTGCGCCAGCAAAGTGTTACACTCTGGTGAAGGACCTGTGACCTCTGAGACACAGGTCTCAACCGGATGGAAGAAAGGACCCTCCAGGCCGGGGGAACTTGTGTCGTTGCAGCTGGCCTCTGTTTTGGCCGTCTCGATCTTGTCCTTCTCTGTGTTCCTCCAGTTTGCATTAAGGGAACAGAGCTTTTTCCAGAGCTCCAGGTTCTCTGCTTCCTCCCTCTGCTTCTTCTCAAGGTTACACTCTGTGTCTCCTCGTTTTAGGGTCTCTGATGCAGGGCGCCTACTCAGCAGCTCACGGATTGTTCTTCCACTGTCGGCATTTACGTTCTCGCTCTCTCTTGCTATAGACCGCGCTTCCTTCACCTCCGCCCTATCCTTCGAACGACAGATCACTTCTTCCTTCCTGCAAACCAGTGAGTCTTCTGAAAGACTTCGAAGAAGAGGCGGCCTTACTGACCTAGTGACCGGAGAGTACCTAATCGTGTTGTCTTTAATACGAAACAGGTTTGGTTTGAATGATGGGATGGACGCTGTTATTTGAAGCTCCTCGTTACACACAATTTCCTTGTTCTGTTCCTCACTTGCCAGCGTCTCCTTCTCTTCTCCCTTACTCTCCTTCTCTTCTCCCTTACTCTCATTCTCTTCTCCCTTCCTCTCATTCTCTTCTCCCTTCCTCTCATTCTCTCCTCCCTTCCTCTCACTCTCTCCTCCCTTCCTCTCACTCTCTCCTCCCTTCCTCTCACTCTCTGTCTCAGAATCAGCGCTCTCCCTGTTCCCCTCCATGCCGCAGCTGCTTACAGCGTAATACTGCAGCTCATCTTTTGCTACATTTCCGCTTTGCTCTCTCTTTCCATCTTCCTCACTTTCACTGCTTCTGTGCCTCTCTAACTCCTGGGAGGGGTAAGACTCTTCTTGGCAAACTGGAGCATCTTCTATGTGTCTTTCTTTGTTGTACTCTAGTACAATGTTTCCATCCATGGGTGCAAGCTCTTTAGCTTCTCCCCAACTACCATTTGCAGTCGACTCTTCTATGGTATTCTCTTCAGGCTGAAGAGGTTCTGCTATCCTTTGGACCAAAACTGGGTCAAGGTGGTTCTTTCCTGTGAGTTCTACATTCGGGTCGGTGTCCTCCCTGTGATAGATGTTCAATGAGGGATAGTCTGCACCCTTCCTGATATGCTGTTCAAGGTGATTGACCCTGGCAGACACAATACGTTCTTCAGGGATATTTATCTCTCTGTGAATCTCTTCCTGAATGCTGCCTCTATTCTCATCTCCATTCTCATAGACTAAACTCTCCATCACCTGCTGTGGGGAACTCAGAGTTAGGTAGTTATCAGCTGATTTCCCAAGGAAGTCTGTCTTGTTGTCCTTTTCCATCCCTCTTGGGTTCTGCATCGAGGCGGTTTGGGTTGTGTTTTCCCTCTCTGTGGCCCATTTCTGGAAATTTAACACAGCCGCACTGAGGTTCCCATCCTCCTGTATCCGGCTGTCCCCTGCCTGATTCTTTCCATTTCTCCCTGATGTGGCCGGACTGTACGTGCTCTTCATTCGTTTCCGCACGTCCTTCAGGTTGAACAACAGACTCGTCGCTTTGGACTTATAATCATCCCTGTTCCTGTACAGACTCACTTCCCTTGATTCCTGCTCTTTTGTGGTTAAGGGCTCAGCTGCTGGCGGGGTAATCATCATGGGCATTTCGTCCAGGGCCTCCTGTATGTTTTTCCTCCTTATAACTGGAGTCAGAAGCTCGATGATGTTAAAAGAAGGGCTGGTGGGCTTTGCGGGCGGGAGGTCCTCTTTATTTGCCAGTATGTTCTCATGGAGCGGAGATGTAGCAACAAGCAACTTTTCACCTGGCTCTATTCTTTGAGTGACCTTTGTTCTCCTCCACGGAGGAACATGGCTTTCGCCGTGGGGCTTGGGGTGAGAGTTTGGAGGTACTGATCCAGAAGTAAAGGGGGGAGGCTCTGTAGTGCTTTCTCTTGGCATCTTTCTAACCTTGTGCCTCTGCTCTGATAAACAAAGTGACCCCACATGCCCAGCTGAATCCTTTTCCACTTGCTGTATCACAGTCTTTTTTGTACTAAAGGATGATGGAACTTCAGCAGCCACTATGAGCTCATGTCCTTTGTCCATCCCCCCCGGCCTCTTGGCCTGTGGTAGGGGAACTGCCCTAGCCTGGACCTCCTCATTTCTTTTAGTAGTCGAGTAGGGTTCATTAGACACTAGTTCTGTACTCTGACTTGTGATTGGCTCCTGTTTACATTCTGCTGGTGGCTTAGATATGCTCATGTCTCTAGGGTCCCTATTCCAGTTGAAGTGCTCTTTGGATGATGATGGAGATCCCACATCTACCTGCATCTCCTCCTCTTGGATCCTGGTGTACAGTGGAAGCCTCTGTGCTCCTATCCTCTGGGCATATTCTTTGCTTTGCTTTCCAACTGGTGCCCTTTTGCTTGGTAATGGGGGCACAGACCTTAAATTTTGAACAGCTTCATGGCTACTGGACGCTGTGGATGCGGGAGAGTGCCAACCAACATCTAGTCCGGTCTCCCGGGCCCGTATCCCGGATATCACCCGTGGCACTGGGGGTGAGCAGGAGGCTGCAGATCCCAGAGCAGGAGGCGTTCCAGGGAGCGAGCTCTCACTTTCATCACCTCCATTTTCCCTCTTGTTGAGGTCGCCCCATGTCTTGAAGGCACTGTTCTCGCTGTGCAGGAAGTTGGACCTCCTGGTGGGCTCCTTCTGCTTCATGGCCTTTTTTGGGGGGTCGAGGAGCGGGGACCCCAATGAGCATGGAGACTCTGAGAGCACAGAACATGAGTCGGCATGGGACTCCATGAACACGTCCCTGGCTGTGCGTCTGTGTATGCTGCGGTTGTCGTGGGACCCTACACCCCCCTTGCTAGTGGAGTCTGGCAGTTCATTTGTGGTGCAAATTTGTTGGGTGATATCATAGGGGGCTCCTCCTTCTGCACTAAGCTTTCCATTCTGCGAGCATTTGGGGATGGGCAGCCGGGACTGGAAGGGTGACCCATGCGGCTGCTCGTTTTCGATGTTATCAAAAGTCTTTATCAGAGATGATACCTTGGAGCGCTGTCCGTAGCATTTCGGCTCAGGGGCGGTCACCTTAATTATGTTGGTCTTGCCATCGATCACCCCTTCCCTTACACAGTTGGGCAGAAGCTGTAATGTTGGTGCCCACTTGCCCTGCTGCCCGGGAAGCGTGGGTAACTGCGCCAGGGGCTTGGTCTTCCTGACGGAGAGGTGAAAGATTCCCAGGTGGTACTTGGTGGAAGGTGGCATCCCTCTGATGGGGGAGGGCAGGCGAGCATGGTCATTGAATTGTTCCTCTTCGGCAACGCTCAAGCTCCGAAAAGCTCTGTCCGTAAAACTGCTCACTTCCCGGTCTGTATCGTCCATGACGCCCACGCCATTCGCGCCCAGTCCATCTGTCAGCCTCTTGTGCTTCTTGTAACGAAGCATGTCCCCAGGTGACACCCTTCCCAAGGGGTTCTATGAGCGTGTGATGGGGAAAGATTGGCGATGGTGTCAAGGACTTGTCAGAGATACAATGGACCAGAGTCCTATGGTGGGGAAAAAAGACACAAATTAACATACACAGTGTGACATTGTATAACATAAATATATACATACACACCTAACATACATAGTGTGACATTGTATAACAGAAATATATACATACACACCTAACATACAGTGTGACATTGTATAACAGAAATATATACATACACACCTAACATACACAGTGTGTGACATGTATAACAGAAATATATACATACACACCTAACATACATAGTGTGACATTGTATAACAGAAATATATACATACACACCTAACATACACAGTGTGACATTGTATAACATAAATATATACATACACACCTAACATACATAGTGTGACATTGTATAACAGAAATATATACATACACAGCTAACATACACAGTGTGACATTGTATAACAGAAATATATACATACACACCTAACATACACAGTGTGTGACATTGTATAACATAAATATATACATACATACCTAACATACATAGTGTGACATTGTATAACAGAAATATATACATACACACCTAACATACATAGTGTGACATTGTATAACAGAAATATATACATACACACCTAACATACACAGTGTGTGACATTGTATAACAGAAATATATACATACACACCTAACATACACAGTGTGACATTGTATAACATAGCTATATACATACACACCTAACATACATAGTGTGACATTGTATAACAGAAATATATACATACACACCTAACATACACAGTGTGACATTGTATAACATAAACATATACATATACATACACACCTAACATACACAGTGTGACATTGTATAACAGAAATATATACATACACACCTAACATACAGTGTGACATTGTATAACAGAAATATATACATACACACCTAACATACACAGTGTGACATTGTATAACAGAAATATATACATACACACCTAACATACATAGTGTGACATTGTATAACAGAAATATATACATACACGCCTAACATACACAGTGTGACATTGTATAACATAGCTATATACATACACACCTAACATACATAGTGTGACATTGTATAACAGAAATATATACATACACGCCTAACATACACAGTGTGACATTGTATAACATAAACATATACATACACGCCTAACATACATAGTGTGACATTGTATAACAGAAATATATACATACACACCTAACATACAGTGTGACATTGTATAACAGAAATATATACATACACGCCTAACATACACAGTGTGACATTGTATAACATAAACATATACATACACGCCTAACATACATAGTGTGACATTGTATAACAGAAATATATACATACACACCTAACATACATAGTGTGACATTGTATAACAGAAATATATACATACACACCTAACATACATAGTGTGACATTGTATAACAGAAATATATACATACACACCTAACATACATAGCGTGACATTGTGTAACAGAAATATATACATACACACCTAACATACACAGTGTGACATTGTATAACATAAATATATACATACACACCTAACATACACAGTGTGTGACATTGTATAACATAAATATATACATACACACCTAACATACATAGTGTGACATTGTATAACAGAAATATATACATACACACCTAACATACACAGTGTGACATTGTATAACAGAAATATATACATACACACCTAACATACACAGTGTGACATTGTATAACAGAAATATATACATACACACCTAACATACACAGTGTGACATTGTATAACAGAAATATATACATACACGCCTAACATACACAGTGTGACATTGTATAACATAGCTATATACATACACACCTAACATACATAGTGTGACATTGTATAACAGAAATATATACATACACACCTAACATACAGTGTGACATTGTATAACAGAAATATATACATACACGCCTAACATACACAGTGTGACATTGTATAACATAAACATATACATACACGCCTAACATACATAGTGTGACATTGTATAACAGAAATATATACATACACACCTAACATACATAGTGGGACATTGTATAACAGAAATATATACATACACACCTAACATACATAGTGTGACATTGTATAACAGAAATATATACATACACACCTAACATACATAGCGTGACATGTATAACAGAAATATATACATACACACCTAACATACATAGCGTGACATTGTGTAACAGAAATATATACATACACACCTAACATACATAGCGTGACATTGTATAACAGAAATATATACATACACACCTAACATACATAGTGTGACATTGTATAACAGAAATATATACATACACACCTAACATACATAGCGTGACATTGTATAACAGAAATATATACATACACACCTAACATACATAGCGTGACATTGTATAACAGAAATATATACATACACACCTAACATACATAGTGTGACATTGTATAACGGAAATATATACATACACACCTAACATACATAGTGTGACATTGTATAACATAAATATATACATACACACCTAACATACACAGTGTGACATTGTATAACAGAAATATATACATACACACCTAACATACATAGCGTGACATTGTATAACAGAAATATATACATACACACCTAACATACAGTGTGACATTGTATAACAGAAATATATACATACACACCTAACATACACAGTGTGTGACATTGTATAACAGAAATATATACATACACACCTAACATACATAGTGTGACATTGTATAACAGAAATATATACATACACACCTAACATACATAGTGTGACATTGTATAACAGAAATATATACATACACACCTAACATACATAGTGTGACATTGTATAACAGAAATATATACATACACACCTAACATACACAGTGTGACATTGTATAACAGAAATATATACATACACACCTAACATACACAGTGTGACATTGTATAACAGAAATATATACATACACACCTAACATACACAGTGTGACATTGTATAACAGAAATATATACATACACACCTAACATACACAGTGTGACATTGTATAACAGAAATATATGCATACATATAATACTCCATTCCCCAAGTGTCACTTTTATTGGATTTATTTATAAGATGTGTTACCAGGGAGTAATACATTGGGAGTTACCTCTCGTTTTTAAGTATGTCCTGGGCACAGCGTTATGATGACAAATACATGGTTACATTAAATGAACAGGGTTATACATTATACGCTATGTCTGAAGCACTTTGTGTGTTATTTGTGTTATTTGTTATTTATATGATTGTCACGTGTATTACTGCTGTGATGCGCTATGTACATTAATGGCGCTATATAAATAAAGACATACATACACATACACACATACATACACACAGATACATACATAGATACATACACACACACATACATACACATACACACATACATACACATAGATACATACATAGATACATACACACACATACACATAGATACATACATACACATACACACACACACACACACACACACACACACACACACACACACACACACACACACACACACACACACACACACACACACACACACACACACAAACAAAAATGACAGCATTTAATTGAACAACCCATGGTTCTTCTCTCGCAAAGTATTGAACCTCTGTGTCATGATTGTTTGTTTGTTTTTTGCTGTCTGCAGAGATTCTTTCCTTTCCCATTCATGCTGGGCATCTGCTTGTATCTTCTAGGTTGGGGTCTCTCATGGGAAGTGAAGCAAGAGGAGGGGTTAGGGAGGGGAAGAGGAGGGGGTAGGGAGGGGGTTAGGGAGGGGGTGAGGGAGGGGGTGAGGGATGGGTGAGGAGAGGTAGGGAGGGGGTGAGGAGAGGTAGGGAGGGGGTGAGGAGAGGCAGGGAGGGGGTGAGGAGAGGCAGGGAGGGGGTGAGGAGAGGCAGGGAGGGGGTGAGGAGAGGCAGGGAGGGGGTGAGGAGAGGCAGGGAGGGGGTGAGGAGGGGTTAGGGAGGGGGTGTGGAGAGGCAGTGAGGGGGTGATGAGGGGTAGGGAGGGGTGAGGAGAGGCAGGGAGGGGGTGAGGAGGGGTTAGAGAGGGGATGAGGATGGGTTAGGGAGGGGGTGAGGAGGGGTTAGGGAAGGGGTGAGGAGGGGTTAGGGAGAGGGTGAGGAGGGGTTAGGGAGGGGGTGAGGAGAGGGAGGTGAGGAGGGGTTAGGGAGGGGGTGAGGAGAGGCAGGGAGGGGGTGATGAGGGGCAGGGAGGGGTTAGGGAGGGGGTGAGGAGGGGTTAGGGAGGGGGTGAGGAGGGGTTAGGGAGGGGGTGAGGAGGGGTAGGGAGGGGTGAGGAGCGGTAGGGAGGGGTGAGGAGGGGTTAGGGAGGGGGTGAGGGGAGGCAGGGAGGGGGTGATGAGGGGTAGGGAGGGGTGAGGAGGGGGTAGGGAGGGGTGAGGAGGGGGTAGTAGGTTATATTAAGGTTGGAGACGGATGTTCCTATCTCTTCCTTTCCGGACTGTACAATAAGTCTCTTCCTGTTTGTTGATGTTTGGGTTGTTAGAGGGGGACGAGACCCTGGTGGGAAGGTGTTAGAGGGGGATGAGACCCTGGTGGAAAAGTGTTAGAGGGGACAAGGGACCCTGGTGGGAAGTTATTAGAGGGGGAGGGACCCTGGCGGGAAGGTGTTAGAGGGGGAGGGACCCTGGTGGGAAGTTGTTAGAGGGGGAGGGACCCTGGTGGGAAGGTGTTAGAGGGGGTGGGGACCTGGTGGGAAGTTGTTAGAGGGGGAGGGACCCTGGTGGGAAGGTGTTAGAGGGGGTGGGGACCTGGTGGGAAGTTGTTAGAGGGGGAGGGACCCTGGTGGGAAGATGTTAGAGGGGGGGGGGGACCCTGGCGGGAAGGTGTTAGAGGGGGAAGGGACCCTGGTGGGAAGGTGTTAGAGGGGGATGGGACCCTGGCGGGAATGTGTTAGAGGGGGTGGGGACCTGGTGGGAAGTTGTTAGAGGGGGAGGGACCCTGGTGGGAAGGTGTTAGAGGGGGTGGGGACCTGGTGGGAAGTTGTTAGAGGGGGAGGGACCCTGGTGGGAAGATGTTAGAGGGGGGGGGGGTACCCTGGCGGGAAGGTGTTAGAGGGGGAAGGGACCCTGGTGGGAAGGTGTTAGAGGGGGATGGGACCCTGGCGGGAAGGTGTTAGAGGGGGTGGGGACCTGGTGGGAAGGTGTTAGAGGGGGTGGGGACCCTGGCGGGAAGGTGTTAGAGGGGGGGGGACCCTGGCGGGAAGGTGTTAGAGGGGGAAGGGACCCTGGCGGGAAGGTGTTAGAGGGGGATGGGACCCTGGCGGGAAGGTGTTAGAGTGGGAGGGGACCCTGGCGGGAAGGTGTTAGAGGGGGAGGGACCCTAGCGGGAAGGTGTTAGAGGGGGATGGGACCCTAGCGGGAAGGTGTTAGAGGGGGATGGGACCCTAGCGGGAAGGTGTTAGAGGGGGATGGGACCCTGGCGGGAAGGTGTTAGAGGGGGGGGACCCTGGCGGGAAGGTGTTAGAGGGGGTGGGGACCTGGTGGGAAGTTGTTAGAGGGGGAGGGACCCTGGCGGGAAGGTGTTAGAGGGGGGGGTACCCTGGCGGGAAGGTGTTAGAAGGGGGATGGGACCTGGCGGGAAGGTGTTAGAGGGGGATGGGACCTTGTGGGAAGGTGTTAGAGGGGGAAGGGACCCTGGCGGGAAGGTGTTAGAGGGGGAGGGGACCCTGGCGGGAAGGTGTTAGAGGGGGAGGGACCCTAGCGGGAAGGTGTTAGAGGGGGATGGGATCCTAGCGGGAAGGTGTTAGAGGGGGATGGGACCCTAGCGGGAAGGTGTTAGAGGGGGATGGGACCCTGGCGGGAAGGTGTTAGAGGGGGATGGGACCCTGGTGGGAAGGTGTTAGAGGGGGGGGGACCCTGGCGGGAAGGTGTTAGAGGGGGAGGGGACCCTGGTGGGAAGGTGTTAGAGGGGGATGGGACCCTGGTGGGAAGGTGTTAGAGGGGGATGGGACCCTGGTGGGAAGGTTTTAAGGGGGATGGGACCCTGGTGGGAAGGTGTTAGAGGGGGATGGGACCCTGGTGGGAAGGTGTTAGAGGGGGATGGGACCCTGGCGGGAAGGTGTTAGAGGGGGATGGGACCCTGGCGGGAAGGTGTTAGAGGGGAATGGGACCCTGGCGGGAAGGTGTTAGAGGGGGAGGGACCCTAGCGGGAAGGTGTTAGAGGGGGATGGGACCCTAGCGGGAAGGTGTTAGAGGGGGATGGGACCCTAGCGGGAAGGTGTTAGAGGGGGATGGGACCCTGGCGGGAAGGTGTTAGAGGGGGGGGACCCTGGCGGGAAGGTGTTAGAGGGGGTGGGGACCTGGTGGGAAGTTGTTAGAGGGGGAGGGACCCTGGCGGGAAGGTGTTAGAGGGGGGGGGACCCTGGCGGGAAGGTGTTAGAGGGGGATGGGATCCTGGCGGGAAGGTGTTAGAGGGGGATGGGACCCTGGTGGGAAGGTGTTAGAGGGGGGGGGGGACCCTGGCGGGAAGGTGTTAGAGGGGGAGGGGACCCTGGTGGGAAGGTGTTAGAGGGGGATGGGACCCTGGTGGGAAGGTGTTAGAGGGGGATGGGACCCTGGTGGGAAGGTTTTAAAGGGGGATAGGACCCTGGTGGGAAGGTGTTAGAGGGGGATGGGACCCTGGCGGGAAGGTGTTAGAGGGGAATGGGACCCTGGCGGGAAGGTGTTAGAGGGGGAAGGGACCCTGGTGGGAAGGTGTTAGAGGGGGAGGGGACCCTGGTGGGAAGGTGTTAGAGGGGGAGGGGACCCTGGTGGGAAGGTGTTAGAGGGGGAGGGGACCCTGGTGGGAAGGTGTTAGAGGGGGGGGGACCCTGGTGGGAAGGTGTTAGAGGGGGTTGGGACCCTGGTGGGAAGGTGTTAGAGGGGGAGGGGACCCTGGTGGGAAGGTGTTAGAGGGGGAAGGGACCCTGGTGGGAAGGTGTTAGAGGGGGATGGGACCCTGGTGGGAAGGTGTTAGAGGGGGGGGGGACCTGGTGGGAAGGTGTTAGAGGGGGTGGGACCCTGGTGGGAAGATGTTAGAGGGGGAAGGGACCCTGGTGGGAAGGTGTTAGAGGGGGATGGGACCCTGGTGGGAAGGTGTTAGAGGGGGGGGACCTGGTGGGAATGTGTTAGAGGGGGGGGGACCTGGTGGGAAGGTGTTAGAGGGGGTGGGACCCTGGTGGGAAGATGTTAGAGGGGGAGGGGACCCTGGCGGGAAGGTGTTAGAGGGGGATGGGACCCTGGCGGGAAGGTGTTAGAGGGGCGGGGGACCTGGTGGGAAGGTGTTAGAGGGGGGGGACCTGGTGGGAAGGTGTTAGAGGGGGTGGGACCCTGGTGGGAAGGTGTTAGAGGGGGAGGGGACCCTGGTGGGAAGACGTTAGAGGGGGGGGGACCCTGGCGGGAAGGTGTTAGAGGGGGAGGGGACCCTGGTTGGAAGACGTTAGAGGGGGGGGGGACCCTGGCGGGAAGGTGTTAGAGGGGGAGGGGACCCTGGCGGGAAGGTGTTAGAGGGGGAGGGGACCCTGGCAGGAAGACGTTAGAGGGGGGTGGACCCTGGTGGGAAGGTGTTAGAGGGGGATGGGACCCTGGCGGGAAGGTGTTAGAGGGGGATGGGACCCTGGCGGGAAGGTGTTAGAGGGGGTGGGGACCCTGGTGGGAAGGTGTTAGAGGGGGATGGGACCCTGGCGGGAAGGTGTTAGAGGGGGATGGGACCCTGGCGGGAAGACGTTAGAGGGGGTGGACCCTGGCGGGAAGGTGTTAGAGGGGGGGAGGACCCTGGCGGGAAGGTGTTAGAAGGGGGGAGGACCCTGGCGGGAAGGTGTTAGAGGGGGGTGGGACCCTGGCGGGAAGGTGTTAGAGGGGGATGGGACCCTGTTGGGAAGGTGTTAGAGGGGGTGGGACCCTGGCGGGAAGGTGTTAGAGGGGGATGGAACCCTGTTGGGAAGATGTTAGAGGGGGTGGGGACCCTGGTGGGAAGGTGTTAGAGGGGGATGGGACCCTGGCGGGAAGGTGTTAGAGGGGGATGGGACCCTGGCGGGAAGACGTTAGAGGGGGTGGACCCTGGCGGGAAGGTGTTAGAGGGGGGGAGGACCCTGGCGGGAAGGTGTTAGAGGGGGGTGGGACCCTGGCGGGAAGGTGTTAGAGGGGGATGGGACCCTGTTGGGAAGATGTTAGAGGGGGTGGGGACCTGGTGGGAAGGTGTTAGAGGGGGAAGGGACCCTGGCGGGAAGGTGTTAGAGGGGGATGGGACTCTGGTGGGAAGGTGTTAGTGGGGGTGGGGACCTGGTGGGAAGGTGTTAGAGGGGGGGGGGACCCTGGTGGGAAGGTGTTAGAGGGGGAGGGGACCCTGGTGAGAAGGTGTTAGAGGGGGATGGGACCCTGGCGGGAAGGTGTTAGAGGGGGAGGGACCCTGGTGGGAAGGTGTTAGAGGGGGATGGGACCCTGGTGGGAAGGTGTTAGAGGGGGTGGGGACCTGGTGGGAAGGTGTTAGAGGGGGGGGACCTGGCGGTAAGGTGTTAGAGGGGGGACCCTGGCGGGAAGGTGTTAGAGGGGGGGGGGCCTTTTGGGAAGGTGTTAGAGGGGGGGACCCTGGCGGGAAGGTGTTAGAGGGGGTGGGGACCCTGGCGGGAGTGTGTTAGAGGGGGTGGGGACCCTAGCGGGAAGGTGTTAGAGGGGGTGGGACCCTGGCGGGAAGGTGTTAGAGGGGGGGGGACCGTGGTGGGAAGGTGTTAGAGGGGGGGGGGACCCCGGCGGGAGTGTATTAGAGGGGGTGGGGACCCTGGGGGGAAGGTGTTAGAGGGGGAGGGACGCTGGTGGGAAGGTGTTAGAGGGGGAGGGACCCTGGCGGGAAGATGTTAGAGGGGGTGGGGACCTTGGTGGGAAGGTGTTAGAGGGGGATGGGACCCTGGCGGGAAGGCGTTAGAGGGGGATGGGACCCTGGCGGGAAGGCATTAGAGGGGGATGGGACCCTGGCGGGAAGGCATTAGAGGGGGATGGGACCCTGGCGGGAAGCTGTTAGAGGGGGAAGGGACCCTGGCGGGAAGCTGTTAAAGGGGGAGGGGACCCTGGCGGGAAGGCGTTAGAGGGGGATGGGACCCTGGCGGGAAGGCATTAGAGGGGGATGGGACCCTGGCGGGAAGGCGTTAGAGGGGGATGGGACCCTGGCGGGAAGGCATTAGAGGGGGAAGGGACCCTGGCGGGAAGGCATTAGAGGGGGAAGGGACCCTGGCGGGAAGGCATTAGAGGGGGATGGGACCCTGGCGGAAAGGCATTAGAGGGGGGGGGGACCCTGGCGGGAGTTGGCTCCTTGTGGGGGTGTGTAAGGTACCTCCACTACTTGTTTTCGGGAAGGGAGAGTCATGCTTGGCTTTGGCAGCCAGTACGGGACTGACCTTCCAGTTGGTATATTGGTTTGGGGGTGATTGGCAGACAGAGGTCCATGCCGGGGGTCCATGCCGGGGGTCCATGCCGGGGGTCCATGCCGGGGTTGTGGTTACGGAGCGACTTCGCGGATTCACCTAGTTTTGGTTATATTTTCTTGTGTGCTATATAAAGGTGGGTGTTTGTGACGTCTCCGAGACAGTACCCCGATGTCGAGGTATGGGTAAGTCATGGTCATGTCATGATTTGTCATATGATGTCACAACTTTTCTGAGGTCAAATAACAGACAACAGCCTATATTCACTAATATGCACTAATATTCACTAATATTCATTAATATTCACTAATATTCACTAATATTCACTAATATTCATTAAGTGTTATAGCCATCATCACTTATTAGCAGCCTATAGTGGGCCATTGAAGAGCAATAATGGCTATCACACTCTAGTGCAGGAGTGGTCACCGCAGTCCTCAAGACCCCCCAACAGGTCAGGTTTCAGGGATATTCCTGCTTCAGCACAGGTGGCTCAATCAGTCCCTGCTTCAGCAGAAGTGGCTCAGCCGAAGACAGCCACTTCAGCACAGATGGCTCATTCAGTGGCTCAGTCTTCATTGATTGAGCCACCTGTGCTGAAGCAGAGATATCCTAAAACCCTGACTGGCTGGTGGCCCTTGGGACCGGATTTGTCTGCTCCTGCTTTAATGAATCCACCCCAATATATTGTGAATGTATTACAGTGTGTTGCAACGCTGAGCGCTTCTCGCGGGCAGAGATATGTGAATGCATTACAGTGTGTTACATCCCTGAGCGCTTCTCGCTGGCAGAGATATGTGAATGTATTACAGTGTGTTGCATCCCTGAGCGCTTCTCGCGGGCAGAGATATGTGAATGTATTACAGTGTGTTGCAACGCTGAGCGCTTCTCGCGGGCAGAGATATGTGAATGCATTACAGTGTGTTACATCCCTGAGCGCTTCTCGCGGGCAGAGATATGTGAATGTATTACAGTGTGTTGCATCGCTGAGCGCTTCTCGCGGGCAGAGATATGTGAATGTATTACAGTGTGTTGCATCCCTGAGCGCTTCTCGCGGGCAGAGATATGTGAATGTATTACAGTGTGTTGCATCCCTGAGCGCTTCTCGCGGGCAGAGATATGTGAATGTATTACAGTGTGTTGCATCCCTGAGCGCTTCTCGCGGGCAGAGATATGTGAATGTATTACAGTGTGTTGCATCGCTGAGCGCTTCTCGCGGGCAGAGATATGTAAATGTATTACAGTGTGTTGCATCGCTGAGCGCTTCTCGCGGGCAGAGATATGTGAATGTATTACAGTGTGTTGCATCCCTGAGCGCTTCTCGCGGGCAGAGATATGTGAATGTATTACAGTGTGTTGCATCGCTGAGCGCTTCTCGCGGGCAGAGATATGTGACTGTATTACAGTGTGTTGCATCGCTGAGCGCTTCTCGCGGGCAGAGATATGTGAATGTATTACAGTGTGTTGCATCGCTGAGCGCTTCTCGCGGGCAGAGATATGTGAATGTATTACAGTGTGTTGCATCCCTGAGCGCTTCTCGCGGGCAGAGATATGTGAATGTATTACAGTGTGTTGCATCGCTGAGCGCTTCTCGCGGGCAGAGATATGTGAATGTATTACAGTGTGTTGCATCCCTGAGCGCTTCTCGCGGGCAGAGATATGTGAATGTATTACAGTGTGTTGCATCGCTGAGCGCTTCTCGCGGGCAGAGATATGTGAATGTATTACAGTGTGTTGCATCGCTGAGCGCTTCTCGCGGGCAGAGATATGTGACTGTATTACAGTGTGTTGCATCCCTGAGCGCTTCTCGCGGGCAGAGATATGTGAATGTATTACAGTGTGTTGCATCGCTGAGCGCTTCTCGCGGGCAGAGATATGTGAATGTATTACAGTGTGTTGCATCGCTGAGCGCTTCTCGCGGGCAGAGATATGTGAATGTATTACAGTGTGTTGCATCGCTGAGCGCTTCTCGTGGGCAGAGATAAGTGACTGTATTACAGTGTGTTGCATCCCTGAGCGCTTCTCGCGGGCAGAGATATGTGAATGTATTACAGTGTGTTGCATCGCTGAGCGCTTCTCGCGGGCAGAGATATGTGAATGTATTACAGTGTGTTGCATCGCTGAGCGCTTCTCGCGGGCAGAGATATGTGAATGTATTACAGTGTGTTGCATCCCTGAGCGCTTCTCGCGGGCAGAGATATGTGAATGTATTACAGTGTGTTGCATCGCTGAGCGCTTCTCGCGGGCAGAGATATGTGAATGTATTACAGTGTGTTGCATCCCTGAGCGCTTCTCGCGGGCAGAGATATGTGAATGTATTACAGTGTGTTGCATCCCTGAGCGCTTCTCGCGGGCAGAGATATGTGAATGTATTACAGTGTGTTGCATCCCTGAGCGCTTCTCGCGGGCAGAGATATGTGAATGTATTACAGTGTGTTGCATCGCTGAGCGCTTCTCGCGGGCAGAGATATGTGACTGTATTACAGTGTGTTGCATCCCTGAGCGCTTCTCGCGGGCAGAGATATGTGAATGTATTACAGTGTGTTGCATCCCTGAGCGCTTCTCGCGGGCAGAGATATGTGAATGTATTACAGTGTGTTGCATCCCTGAGCGCTTCTCGCGGGCAGAGATATGTGAATGTATTACAGTGTGTTGCATCCCTGAGCGCTTCTCGCGGGCAGAGATATGTGAATGTATTACAGTGTGTTGCATCCCTGAGCGCTTCTCGCGGGCAGAGATATGTGAATGTATTACAGTGTGTTGCATCCCTGAGCGCTTCTCGCGGGCAGAGATATGTGAATGTATTACAGTGTGTTGCATCGCTGAGCGCTTCTCGCGGGCAGAGATATGTGACTGTATTACAGTGTGTTGCATCCCTGAGCGCTTCTCGCGGGCAGAGATATGTGAATGTATTACAGTGTGTTGCATCCCTGAGCGCTTCTCGCGGGCAGAGATATGTGAATGTATTACAGTGTGTTGCATCGCTGAGCGCTTCTCGCGGGCAGAGATATGTGACTGTATTACAGTGTGTTGCATCCCTGAGCGCTTCTCGCGGGCAGAGATATGTGAATGTATTACAGTGTGTTGCATCCCTGAGCGCTTCTCGCGGGCAGAGATATGTGAATGTATTACAGTGTGTTGCATCCCTGAGCGCTTCTCGCGGGCAGAGATATGTGAATGTATTACAGTGTGTTGCATCGCTGAGCGCTTCTCGCGGGCAGAGATATGTGAATGTATTACAGTGTGTTACATCCCTGAGCGCTTCTCGCGGGCAGAGATATGTGAATGTATTACAGTGTGTTGCATCCCTGAGCGCTTCTCGCGGGCAGAGATATGTGAATGTATTACAGTGTGTTGCATCGCTGAGCGCTTCTCGCGGGCAGAGATATGTGAATGTATTACAGTGTGTTACATCCCTGAGCGCTTCTCACGGGCAGAGATATGTGAATGTATTACAGTGTGTTGCATCCCTGAGCGCTTCTCGCGGGCAGAGATATGTGAATGTATTACAGTGTGTTGCATCCCTGAGCGCTTCTCGCGGGCAGAGATATGTGAATGTATTACAGTGTGTTGCATCGCTGAGCGCTTCTCGCGGGCAGAGATATGTGAATGTATTACAGTGTGTTGCATCCCTGAGCGCTTCTCGCGGGCAGAGATATGTGAATGTATTACAGTGTGTTGCATCCCTGAGCGCTTCTCGCGGGCAGAGATATGTGAATGTATTACAGTGTGTTGCATCGCTGAGCGCTTCTCGCGGGCAGAGATATGTGAATGTATTACAGTGTGTTACATCCCTGAGCGCTTCTCACGGGCAGAGATATGTGAATGTATTACAGTGTGTTGCATCCCTGAGCGCTTCTCGCGGGCAGAGATATGTGAATGTATTACAGTGTGTTGCATCGCTGAGCGCTTCTCGCGGGCAGAGATATGTGAATGTATTACAGTGTGTTGCATCGCTGAGCGCTTCTCGCGGGCAGAGATAAGTGAATGTATTACAGTGTGTTGCATCCCTGAGCGCTTCTCGCGGGCAGAGATATGTGACTGTATTACAGTGTGTTGCATCGCTGAGCGCTTCTCGCGGGCAGAGATATGTGACTGTATTACAGTGTGTTGCATCGCTGAGCGCTTCTCGCGGGCAGAGATATGTGACTGTATTACAGTATGTTGCATCGCTGAGCGCTTCTCGCGGGCAGAGATATGTGAATGTATTACAGTGTGTTGCATCGCTGAGCGCTTCTCGCGGGCAGAGATATGTGACTGTATTACAGTGTGTTGCATCGCTGAGCGCTTCTCGCGGGCAGCGATATGTGAATGTATTAGTGTGTTGCATCCCTGAGCGCTTCTCGCGGGCAGAGATATGTAAATGTATTACAGTGTGTTGCATCCCTGAGCGCTTCTCGCGGGCAGAGATATGTGAATGTATTACAGTGTGTTGCATCCCTGAGCGCTTCTCGCGGGCAGAGATATGTGAATGTATTACAGTGTGTTGCGTCGCTGAGCGCTTCTCGCGGGCAGAGATATGTAAATGTATTACAGTGTGTTGCATCGCTGAGCGCTTCTCGCGGGCAGAGATATGTGACTGTATTACAGTGTGTTGCATCGCTGAGCGCTTCTCGCGGGCAGAGATATGTGACTGTATTACAGTGTGTTGCATCGCTGAGCGCTTCTCGCGGGCAGAGATATGTGAATGTATTACAGTGTGTTGCATCGCTGAGCGCTTCTCGCGGGCAGAGATATGTGAATGTATTACAGTGTGTTGCATCGCTGAGCGCTTCTCGCGGGCAGAGATATGTGACTGTATTACAGTGTGTTGCGTCGCTGAGCGCTTCTCGCGGGCAGAGATATGTGAATGTATTACAGTGTGTTGCGTCCCTGAGCGCTTCTCGCGGGCAGAGGTATGTGAATGTATTACAGTGTGTTGCATCCCTGAGCGCTTCTCGCGGGCAGAGATATGTGAATGTATTACAGTGTGTTGCATCGCTGAGCGCTTCTCGCGGGCAGAGATATGTGAATGTATTACAGTGTGTTGCATCGCTGAGCGCTTCTCGCGGGCAGAGATATGTGACTGTATTACAGTGTGTTGCATCGCTGAGCGCTTCTCGCGGGCAGAGATATGTGAATGTATTACAGTGTGTTGCGTCCCTGAGCGCTTCTCGCGGGCAGAGATATGTGAATGTATTACTGTGTGTTGCATCGCTGAGCGCTTCTCGCGGGCAGAAATATGTGAATGTATTACAGTGTGTTGCGTCGCTGAGCGCTTCTCGCGGGCAGAGATATGTGAATGTATTACAGTGTGTTGCATCCCTGAGCGCTTCTCGCGGGCAGAGATATGTGAATGTATTACAGTGTGTTGCATCGCTGAGCGCTTCTCGCGGGCAGAGATATGTGACTGTATTACAGTGTGTTGCGTCGCTGAGCGCTTCTCGCGGGCAGAGATATGTGAATGTATTACAGTGTGTTGCATCCCTGAGCGCTTCTCGCGGGCAGAGATATGTGAATGTATTACAGTGTGTTGCATCGCTGAGCGCTTCTCGCGGGCAGCGATATGTGAATGTATTACAGTGTGTTGCATCCCTGAGCGCTTCTCGCGGGCAGAGATATGTGAATGTATTACAGTGTGTTGCATCCCTGAGCGCTTCTCGCGGGCAGAGATATGTGAATGTATTACAGTGTGTTGCATCGCTGAGCGCTTCTCGCGGGCAGAGATATGTGAATGTATTACAGTGTGTTGCATCGCTGAGCGCTTCTCGCGGGCAGAGATATGTGAATGTATTACAGTGTGTTGCATCGCTGAGCGCTTCTCGCGGGCAGAGATATGTGACTGTATTACAGTGTGTTGCATCGCTGAGCGCTTCTCGCGGGCAGAGATATGTGAATGTATTACAGTGTGTTGCATCCCTGAGCGCTTCTCGCGGGCAGAGATATGTGACTGTATTACAGTGTGTTGCATCGCTGAGCGCTTCTCGCGGGCAGAGATATGTGAATGTATTACAGTGTGTTGCATCGCTGAGCGCTTCTCGCGGGCAGAGATATGTGACTGTATTACAGTGTGTTGCATCGCTGAGCGCTTCTCGCGGGCAGAGATATGTGACTGTATTACAGTGTGTTGCATCGCTGAGCGCTTCTCGCGGGCAGAGATATGTGAATGTATTACAGTGTGTTGCATCGCTGAGCGCTTCTCGCGGGCAGAGATATGTGACTGTATTACAGTGTGTTGCATCGCTGAGCGCTTCTCGCGGGCAGAGATATGTGAATGTATTACAGTGTGTTGCATCGCTGAGCGCTTCTCGCGGGCAGAGATATGTGAATGTATTACAGTGTGTTGCATCGCTGAGCGCTTCTCGCGGGCAGAGATATGTGACTGTATTACAGTGTGTTGCATCGCTGAGCGCTTCTCGCGGGCAGAGATATGTGACTGTATTACAGTGTGTTGCATCGCTGAGCGCTTCTCGCGGGCAGAGATATGTGAATGTATTACAGTGTGTTGCATCGCTGAGCGCTTCTCGCGGGCAGAGATATGTGACTGTATTACAGTGTGTTGCATCGCTGAGCGCTTCTCGCGGGCAGAGATATGTGACTGTATTACAGTGTGTTGCATCGCTGAGCGCTTCTCGCGGGCAGAGATATGTGACTGTATTACAGTGTGTTGCATCGCTGAGCGCTTCTCGCGGGCAGAGATATGTGACTGTATTACAGTGTGTTGCATCGCTGAGCGCTTCTCGCGGGCAGAGATATGTGACTGTATTACAGTGTGTTGCATCGCTGAGCGCTTCTCGCGGGCAGAGATATGTGACTGTATTACAGTGTGTTGCATCGCTGAGCGCTTCTCGCGGGCAGAGATATGTGACTGTATTACAGTGTGTTGCATCGCTGAGCGCTTCTCGCGGGCAGAGATATGTGAATGTATTACAGTGTGTTGCATCGCTGAGCGCTTCTCGCGGGCAGAGATATGTGAATGTATTACAGTGTGTTGCATCGCTGAGCGCTTCTCGCGGGCAGAGATATGTGAATGTATTACAGTGTGTTGCATCCCTGAGCGCTTCTCGCGGGCAGAGATATGTGACTGTATTACAGTGTGTTGCATCGCTGAGCGCTTCTCGCGGGCAGAGATATGTGAATGTATTAGTGTGTTGCATCGCTGAGCGCTTCTCGCGGGCAGAGATATGTGACTGTATTACAGTGTGTTGCATCCCTGAGCGCTTCTCGCGGGCAGAGATATGTGACTGTATTACAGTGTGTTGCGTCGCTGAGCGCTTCTCGCGGGCAGAGATATGTGAATGTATTACAGTGTGTTGCATCGCTGAGCGCTTCTCGCGGGCAGAGATATGTGAATGTATTACAGTGTGTTGCATCGCTGAGCGCTTCTCGCGGGCAGAGATATGTGTGCCCGTTAGCTCGCTTCTATTAACACTTCAGCTCGCAAACACAGGCGGTGACCCCAAAATATCACCATGCAATTAACCCCACTTAAAAGACATAAGGGAATAAGACACGCTGCTTGATTAGAGCGCTACTGTTTCGGAAGACCCCCTGTGACCCTGTGACCCTGTGACCCCGTTCAAGCATAAAAGGTCCGTATTCACCAAGCAGCGTTACTCCATCAGACACCCATCATTTCCCTTGTAAGGAGATCAGTTGCCCCGGAGAGAGGCAGTAAGGCCCCGGAGAGAGGCAGTAAGGCCCCGGAGAGAGGCAGTAAGGCCCCGGAGAGAGGCAGTAAGGCCCCGGAGAGAGGCAGTAAGGCCCCGGAGAGAGGCAGTAAGGCCCCGGAGAGAGGCAGTAAGGCCCCGGAGAGAGGCAGTAAGGCCCCGGAGAGAGGCAGTAAGGCCCCGGAGAGAGGCAGTAAGGCCCCGGAGAGAGGCAGTAAGGCCCCGGAGAGAGGCAGTAAGGCCCCGGAGAGAGGCAGTAAGGCCCCGTCTGCCGGTCCTCGGTGGGTTAGTCAGTTGTAGTAACGCAACACAAAGCTCGCTGGAATCTCCCGTAAATAACCTCTCCCTCCGCGGACATGTAACGTACGGACCCCCGGGGTAACGTACGGACCCCCGGGGTAACGTACGGACCCCCCAGTGTAACGTACGGACCCCCGGGGTAACGTACGGACCCCCGGGGTAACGTACGGACCCCCGGTGTAACGTACGGACCCCCGGGGTAACGTACGGACCCCCGGGGTAACGTACGGACCCCCGGTGTAACGTACGGACCCCCGGAGTTACGTACGGACCCCCGGAGTAACGTACGGACCCCCGGAGTAACGTACGGACCCCCGGTGTGACGTACGGACCCCCGGAGTGATGTACGGACCCCCGGGGTAACGTACGGACCCCCGGGGTAACGTACGGACCCCCCGGTGTAACGTACGGACCCCCCGGTGTAACGTACGGACCCCCCGGTGTAACGTACGGACCCCCCGGTGTAACGTACGGACCCCCGGGGTAACGTACGGACCCCCGGGGTAACGCACGGACCCCCGGTGTAACGCACGGACCCCCGGTGTAACGTACGGACCCCCGGAGTAACGTACGGACCCCCGGGGTAACGTACGGACCCCCGGTGTAACGCACGGACCCCCGGTGTGACGTACGGACCCCCGGAGTAACGTACGGACCCTTAGAAAGCCACATTTGGTCACATCCAAAATAAACACCTGCTCCTTAACCCTTTCATGTCCTGGAGGGGACAGTCATGGAATAAGCCAGGGGCGGCCAACTCCAGTCCTGAAGGGCCACCAACAGGTCAAGTTTTAAGGTTATCCCTGCTCAGCACAGGTGGCTCAGTCGAAGAGCCTGCACAATCAGGTGGCACAATCAGTCCCAGCTTCAGCACAGGTGGCTCAATCAGTGGCTAAGTCTTCGACTGAGCCACTGATTGAGCCATCTGTGCTGAAGCAGGGATATCCTGAAAACCTCACGTGTTGGTGGCCCCTGAGGACTGGACTTGGCCGCCCCGGCACTCAGCCATATACCTCGCCAGGCTCAGCACAGCGGAGCTTAAAATTCTTGGACATCTCCCCCCCCTAATAATCCCTCCAGGCGCCCTCTCCTCCCTCCCCCCCCCCCCTCTTGTGCACAAACATTCTCTACCTGTTGTGTGTTCTTGTCTCGGGCCCCGGGGAGGGCTGGGGGGGGGGCTGAGTGGGGGGGGGGGGGCTGAGTGGGGGGGGGGGGGGCTGAGTGGGGGGGGGGGGCATGCTCCCCTTCCTCCTGCTTTTTCTTCCCATCTATAGTGAGGAGTTAATTTTAGTTCAGTAGCGCTGATTTCATGCGCCGCGACCTTCAGCTATTCAGCTATTTCTGCCCTGACACAGAAGGAGGGGAGACCGGGCGCTATTTATACGAGGTTTCTGTGTGTAATATAACCCCCCCCCAATAAGTGCGCACCTGTGAACGCCCTGTGCCAGCCGCCTTCCTGTTTGACTTATTTTCGCCCATTTACTGTAGCTGGAAATGTCTGCACGTTCTCAGCTTCGCCTCACAAAATATCTTCATTTTTGACCCCCTTAGGCTGAGTCCATGCTCCCTGCTGGCGTGCTGAGGCGCGCTGAGGCGCAGGGAAAGCGGGTGCTTTCCCTGGCCTTGCGGTTGCTTACTGCACGCGCCGTCAGCGGGCCTGCAGGGGGCGGGCCGGGGGCGGGCGCGTCACTGGCCGGGGGCGGGACAGTGACGTCACGGAGCTGGTTCGCCCTCATTGGGCCGGCCTGTCGCGCCGGCAAGCGGGGGAATTTTAAATTCCCCTAAGACCTGCGCTTCCGCAAGCGCTTGCGGAAGCGTAGGTGAGCGTAGTTGAGCCCCTACTAAAGCCGCTCTAATTGCGGCTGTAGGGCTCAGTGCTGAGCGGGAGCGCGCGCCAGCGCGCTTCCGCCAGCAAGCAACTAACATGGCCGAGGCCTTAAACGTTGGTTTTGCCAAACAAAATGGCGGAAGTTCACATTGCCCGCGGTTCCACCCCCCCCCCCTGGACTTAACCCCTTCACACCCTGGAGACCCTGCAGCAATATGCAACGCTGGCCCCTCTGGTGCTGAAAGTGCGACAGCCCCCGCTCCAACTTAACCTCTTCACGGCCAGAGGAGAGAAAAACGCAAAGAAGTCTGGAGAGATGCATGCTGGGTATTACCCGAAGGCACGGGAAAATAGACGGACGGGTTCGGAAGTGGGCCGAACATATTGCAAGAAGACATGATCAGGGATGGCACCCGGCTGGAGTCCAAGAGGTATCAAAAGACCAAAAGTAAGACGGGGGGGGGGGTGAGATCAGGAAGGAGAAGACGCCGTTTGAGCTAATTACTGGTTAACCCATTGAGTGCCAGCTCTGAACAAGGCATTGCTGCCACTTCTGGCACTCGAGGGGTTAGAGCAGCACTCCTGAAAGTTAGAATGGGATACTATTTTTGGGAGTGGGTGATGTCATCGGGGAATGTTGCTGACATCATAGGTAAATAACGAGCCACTAATCTGATGACATCAGCTCCACAAAATGTTAACTCACACTCCCAGCGCTGCTTGCTATTGTCTGTGACAGCTGAGCGTAAAAATAGCTGCATGAACCAGAGCCGCAGCTCAGAGTCAGAGGACGGGCATCATGTGTCATATCTATTCATTAAGGGCCATAAGATGCGGAACTACTGAGCACCATTTAGTTAATCTGGACTTTTATACATGGTACTCCCAAGTGTTGCAGGTGGCGCTGGTGGGAAAAGGCTGAAACCATGTGACATCACGGAGAAGATTTCAATCATTTCAACTTAATAACACGTGGATTAATATAATAACACGCAGTGTGAGATACAAACACGCGGGGAGATAAAATAATAACACGTGGAGCGATCTAATAACGTGCAGAGAGATATAATAACACGCAGAACGATATAATAACATGCAGAGATATAATAACACGCAGAGCGATATAATAACACGTGGATTAATATAATAACACGCAGTGTGAGGTACAAACACGCAGAGAGATATAATAACACGCAGAGCAATATAATAACACGCAGAGAGATATAATAACACGCAGAACGATATAATAACATGCAGAGATATAATAACACGCAGAGCGATATAATAACACGCAGAGGGATATAATAACACGTGGAGCGATCTAATAACATGCAGAGCGATATAATAACACGCAGAGAGATATAATAGCATGCAGAGAGTTATAATAACACGCAGAGCAATACAATAACATGCAGAGAGATATAATAACACGCAGAGGGATATAACAACACGCAGAGCGATATAATAACATGCAGAGAGATATAATAACATGTGGGGAGATATAATAACACGTGGAGCGATCTAATAACATGCAGAGTGATATAATAACATGCAGAGCGATATAATAACACGCAGAGAGATATAATAACACGCAGAGCGATATAATAACACACAGAAAGATATAAAAACACGCAGAGGGTTATAATAACATGCAGAGGGATATAATAACACGCAGAGAGATATAATAACACGCAGAGAGATATAATAACACGCAGAGAGATATAATAACATGCAGAGCAATATAATAACATGCAGAGCAATATAATAACACGCAGAGCAATATAATAACACGCAGAGCGATATAATAACACGCAGAGAGATATAATAACATGCAGAGCAATATAATAACACGCAGAGAGATATAATAACATGCAGAGCAATATAATAACACGCAGAGCGATATAATAACACGCAGAGAGATATAATAACATGCAGAGCAATATAATAACACGCAGAGAGATATAATAACATGCAGAGCAATATAATAACACGCAGAGAGATATAATAACACGCAGAGCAATATAATAACACGCAGAGCGATATAATAACACGCAGAGATATAATAACACGCAGAGCAATATAATAACACGCAGAGCGATAGAACATGTCACTTGTATCCACAAAACTATTTGTATGCAGAACCCACGCCGCTCTGCCTCTCGTTAGTATAAGCTCATGCTGTTGTGTTATTGGAGCGTGCTGTTGTGTTATTGGAGCGCGCTGTTGTGTTATTGGAGCGCGCTGTTGTGTTATTGGAGCGCGCTGTTGTGTTATTGGAGCGTGCTGTTGTGTTATTAGAGCGTGCTGTTGTGTTATTGGAGCGTGCTGTTGTGTTATTGGAGCGTGCTGTTGTGTTATTGGAGCGCGCTGTTGTGTTATTGGAGCGCGCTGTTGTGTTATTGGAGCGCGCTGTTGTGTTATCTTCCCATCGCGGCGCGTTACACACATCTCGTCGTTACTCTGATCCTAGAAATAGTTGTTTAACTCAATTAGACAAAGAAAGGAGAGAGAAATAATGCTAAACCCGCAGTGATCCGGGCCTGGGTGGGAGTAACGCCAGGTTAAACCGTAACCGCTGCGTCCCCGCGTTAACCCTGTGACAGGCGTGTGTGGATCAGCGCCGGGATTGTAATTCTCTCGGTAGCGCCAGGCTCTTCCGGGAGACATTAAGCGGCTCCACTTTACATTCATGTTCCTTGAAGGTACATGGTTCGGCTAGCCCAGGGGTGGCCAACTCCAGACCTCAAGGGCCACCAACAGGCCAGGTATTGGGGATATCCTGAAAACCGGACCTGTTGGTGACCCTTGAGGAATGCAGCTGGCGACCCCTGGAAGTCCCAGGCGGGAGAACTATACACCTGACCTGATGCTTCCTCTTTCATTTGGGGGTGGATCCCAAGCGGGGTGTGGCCAGGTCAGACTTTGACCTGCTCAGGTGACTTGGGTTGTGCGTGGTAATCCTCCGCCCTGTCCTTGGGGAGCTCCGGACAGGCCGCACGGGGTTTGGGATAACCAGTTAAATACACATTCACACGTAACATACGTGCATACACGCGTGCTGGTCTGTCTAAAGCAGGGGCGGCCAACTCCCGTCCTCAAGGGCCATCAACAGGTAAGGTTTTCAGGATATCTCAGCACAGGTGGCTCAATTAGTCTCTGCTTCAGCACAGGTGGCTCAGTCGAAGTGCTGAAGCAGGGATATCCCTAGTCCCCGGCCTGCTGGTGTCCCATGAAGACTGGAGTTGGCCCTCCCGGTCGGAAGGTAACCAAGGAGAGGGGAAGGAATGGAGAGAGGAAGCCACGGAAGGAGCCGGAGGAACGCACACGAGAGCGTTGGAAGAGAGAGCGTTGGGAGAGAGAGTGGAGGAAGAGAGAGCGTTGGAAGAGAGCGTGGAGGAAGAGAGAGTGTTGGGAGAGAGCGTGGAGGAAGAGAGAGCGTTGGAAGAGAGCGTGGAGGAAGAGAGAGCGTTGGAAGAGAGCGTGGAGGAAGAGAGAGCGTTGGAAGAGAGCGTGGAGAGGCATGGAGGCCGTGCTAGGAAGATGGGAGGGAGATTGACACGCACAGGCTGCATTTCTTTCTGCAAGTCCTGTGGAAAGATCTATATATGCGTCTCACGTTCTTTACATGTCCCGCGTCCTCTTCTTCTCACCGAATGAATGATCTAGCCCCTTGTTAGCTTTCGAATTCCAGCCATCCCCACACGTCCCACCCCCAGCGCCGCTGCCTCTCGCTCCGCCGTGGCACAAACACATTTTGCTAATGGGTATTTTTTTTTTTACAATATTCTTTTCATTTAGTAACTCAAAAAGGTTGTCTGCTGCCCCGCTATAAGCGGAGAGGTATGTCACACCGGAGCTGGACGTTCTTTTAAGGGATCTCCAGTTTAAGGAGTTGGAAACTACTGGCCTAGTGCCTTACCCCATATGGGTTTACATGAGCACGTGTCCCTATATACTATATACTAAGGCACCTACTTTACTGTTGTGTGTCTGCATGATATATAGTGTGATAATATATCAGAGTACTGTATGTCAACTCGTGTATCTGTTGGTTACATTACATCAAAAGATGTGTGTGTTTCTTACTCAACCACTGTGTGTGTGTGTGTTTGTGTACATATACATATATATGTATATATATATATACCATATGTCTGCATGTTCCATAGTGTATGTATCAGTGTGTATATAAACATGGGTATACATGTTGCATAGGGTGTATATATATATATATGTGTGTGTGTGTGTGTGTGTGTGTGTTTGTACTACACCTCTGTATGTTACACAGTATCATTATACCCCGTGTGTATCTTACCTGCTTCCCAAATTGGATTAGAGTAAAATGCAGATACAATCTTTCATTATTCCAGGATCTCCTTGAGTGTAGGTGCAGCCAGCTCCGAGGTGCGATCCCCCAAATTAGGACCCCCCAGGGGCTCAGTATGAGCTGGGGGTGTCGGGCATGGTTGTGGGTTCAGGGAGTTGCCCGGAGAAATCCAAGCCCAGCGAGTGAGCAGTGTCGGGTGTCCGGCAGATGGTAGCGAGCTCACCCGGCTATTTTTACACCTGGTTGTGCCGGGCAGCCTCGCTCTGTCGGTGCTCGAAGAAAAAAACAGGGCGCTCTCTCCTGTCCTCTCTGAAACCTAAGGGGAGGGGAGCCTGCCACTGCCGCTGCCAACACCCAGAGAGGGGCAGCATATCACTGAGGTCCCGGGAAACAGTGGGACGTGTGCGGTGATAAGGGGCGTGGGGGGGGGGGGGGGGTCGTGAGTAGAAATAACCTGTGGCATCATGGCCTAGGAATTTGTGCCATGAGTTACACAGGCGGACAGCCATCTGCCCGCTCCACAACAAGGGGAAGTCCGGGGATTGGGGGGGGGGGACAGCAGGTAATAGGGGAATCAAGGAGATGCCCCCAATGTTACAGTGGGGTATTTGTCAGGGTCGCACCCCAAGGCAGGGCGGTAAGGGCTGTCATTGGCTTTGCCGTTGCCATGCATCAAAGATGCAATTGGGTCATGCCATAAAGCCGGGGGGCTCAACTCCAGTCCCCCCCCCCCCCCCAACAGGTCAGATTTTCAGGATATCCCTGCTTCAGCACAGGTGGCTCAATTAGTGGCTCAGTCGAAGTCACTGATTGAGTCATCTGTGCTGAAGTAGGAATATTCTGAAAACCTGACCTGTTGGGGGGGGGGGGGGGGTTTGAGGAGTGGAGTTGAGCCCCCTGCCATAAGGTGTAATTAACCCCTTTGTTGCCAGAGGGGTCTGACATGCGTTGCCCGCCCAATGAGTAACTGGCTATTATAGGCGGCATTTACCGCATTTGAGTTGGTCTGTACGGTGCTTGAGTTGGTCTGTACGGTGCTTGAGTTGGTCTGTACGGTGCTTGAGCTGGTCTGTACGGTGCTTGAGCTGGTCTGTACGGTGCTTGAGCTGGTCTGTACGGTGCTTGAGCTGGTCTTGGCTCTGTGTTGCCGTTCGGCTGCACCATGTAGGATCTGTGTCTCCTGTTTCCCCCGCCTGCCCCACCACCAATATTTTATACTCTGTGTACTCTGGGGTTCATTTACCAAACATGGACACATTTCCACCTCCAAGCAGCTTTAGGCTGCAAAACAGGCCAGAAAATTCTCTCCCTCTGCTCCTCTTGCACTTTGCTCATAACAGTCTCCCTTCCACCTCCACTTCTCTCCGCCCAGCGTAAACCCTCGCTCCCTCACTGACCCCTATCTGTGGATAGGGGTGTCAGACGGCTTCTCCAACCATTCTGGACGCAATGGTGAAAGAGAAACACACACCCACACACATCTCTCCGCTCCATGCTGTTTCCTCCTCTCCTTGGCCCCACCCCCAGACTCCTGACACCTTCTGATTGGCTGCATTACATAGTAGCAGTCAATCAGAATGTAGGAAGCAGCCCAGCACCCTAGCAGCAGCCCAGCTTTCACCCTGCTCAGGGAAATTCTGCGGCCCCCCAAGCCGGTCAGGTCACTATATCCAGAGAGGTAATACCGGACACATACATATCCAGAGAGGTAATACCGGACACATACATATCCAGAGAGGTAATACCGGACACATACATGTCCAGAGAGGTAATACCGGACACATACACGCCCAGAGAGGTAATACCGGACACATACACGCCCAGAGAAGTAATACCGGACACATACATGTCCAGAGAGGTAATACTGCACACATACATGTCCAGAGAGGTAATACCGGACACATACATGTCCAGAGAGGTAATACCAGACACATACATGTCCAGAGAGGTAATACCGGACACATACATGTCCAGAGAGGTAACTCAGGACACATACATGCCCAGAGAGGTAATACCAGTATACACATACATGTCCAGTATCACCTCTAATTTTTTACTGGACAGTGTCCAAATACAGAACAGTCAGGGTCAATACCGGACACCTGGCAACCCTACCTGTGGATCTCCCTGACTCACACTCACTATATACAGTACTAAGCACCTTCTCGCCCCACCTTCCAGCCAAAAGCCACCTCCTCAATCAAGCATTTGAGTAGTCTTCACTTATAACCACAGCCCCCACCCCCACAGAGGCACTTAGCCATCATCAAGGGCAGGCTAATCTACTGCACATACCCCCAATCAAGGCCAGGCACTGCCATTCACTGCACTTACCCACAATGAAGGCCAGGTACTGCACTTACACCCTTTCACACTATCTCTGTTGGCCTCCCAATCTTACTTAGATTGTAAGTTCTGCGGGGCAGGGATCCCTTTTCCTAGCACGTGCGTGCATGTTTGATGCACATTCATTTTTAGTTTCCGGAATAATCTATTTTCTAAAGCGCTGCATACATTATTTACACATTATAAATACAGCTACACACCCGCACATAACAGCTATTGTAACATGGCTGCCCATTAATTACATCTTCTGGGCTTAATATACAGTATGTTTTGTGATTCTAGCTGCTAGAATTGTGCCCCTGAGGTGGCTGCACATTTAGCCTGCCCCTCTCCCCTTCGGAGCACGTTGGGCACAGAGGGGTTTATTTATAACTGCAGCACATGGAGAGATTAAAGAGCAGGCGGATGTCACCACAGGGAGGAGAGCACGCTAAATGTGGTGGTGCAGAGATGACAGCGGTGAATGATGCAACCGGCGGTGTGATGGGAACTTGTTTACACAGTGTAGAGGTGGGAAGTGACCACGGGAGGTGACCAGGCCCAGCTCTCAGACACAGGGCGATTGGGCAGCAGGGTGCCAGGAGGTGCCTCAACTGGGCTGTGCCATGTGATACTGAACTGTGCCATGTTATACTGAGCTGTGCCATGTAATACTGAGCTGTGCCATGTTATACTGAGCTGTGCCATGCTATACTGAGCTGTGCCATGCTATACTGAGCTGTGCCATGCTATAATGAGCTGTGCCATGTGATACTGAACTGTGCCATGTTATACTGAGCTGTGCCATGCTATACTGAGCTGTGCCATGCTATACTGAGCTGTGCCATGCTATACTGAGCTGTGCCATGCTATACTGAGCTGTGCCATGCTATACTGAGCTGTGCCATGCGATACTGAACTGTGCCATGTTATACTGAGCTGTGCCATGCTATACTGAGCTGTGCCATGCTATACTGAGCTGTGCCATGCTATACTGAGCTGTGCCATGCTATACTGAGCTGTGCCATGATATACTGAGCTGTGCCATGCTATACTGAGCTGTGCCATGCTATACTGAGCTGTGCCATGCTATACTGAGCTGTGCCATGCTATACTGAGCTGTGCCATGTTATACTGAGCTGTGCCATGTTATACTGAACTGTGCCATGTTATACTGAGCTGTGCCATGTGATACTGAACTGTGCCATGCTATAATGAGCTGTGCCATGTGATACTGAACTGTGCCATGTTATACTGAGCTGTGCCATGTGATACTGAACTGTGCCATGTTATACTGAGCTGTGCCATGCTATACTGAGCTGTGCCATGCTATACTGAGCTGTGCCATGCTATACTGAGCTGTGCCATGCTATACTGAGCTGTGCCATGTTATACTGAGCTGTGCCATGTGATACTGAGCTGTGCCATGCGATACTGAGCTGTGCCATGTTATACTGAGCTGTGCCATGTGATACTGAACTGTGCCATGTGATACTGAGCTGTGCCATGCGATACTGAGCTGTGCCATGTTATACTGAGCTGTGCCATGTGATACTGAACTGTGCCATGCTATACTGAGCTGTGCCATGCTATACTGAGCTGTGCCATGTTATACTGAGCTGTGCCATGTGATACTGAGCTGTGCCATGTTATACTGAGCTGTGCCATGTGATACTGAACTGTGCCATGCTATACTGAGCTGTGCCATGCTATACTGAGCTGTGCCATGCTATACTGAGCTGTGCCATGCTATACTGAGCTGTGCCATGTGATACTGAACTGTGCCATGCTATACTGAGCTGTGCCATGTGATACTGAGCTGTGCCATGTTATACTGAGCTGTGCCATGTTATACTGAGCTGTGCCATGTGATACTGAGCTGCGCCATGTGATACTGAGCTGCGCCATGTGATACTGGGCTGCGCCATGTGATACTGAGCTGCACCATGCTATAATGAGCTGCGCCATGTTATACTGAGCTGTGCCATGTGATACTGAGCTGTGCCATGTTATACTGAGCTGTGCCATGTGATACTGAGCTGTGCCATGTTATACTGAGGTGCGCCATGTTATACTGAGCTGTGCCATGTTATACTGAGCTGCGCCATGTTATACTGAGCTGTGCCATGTGATACTGAGCTGTGCCATGTTATACTGAGCTGTGCCATGTTATACAGAGCTGTGCCATGTGATACTGAGCTGTGCCATGCTATACTGAGCTGCGCCATGTGATACTGAGCTGCACAATGTTATACTGAGCTGCGCCATGTTATACTGAGCTGCGCCATGTTATACTGAGCTGCGCCATGTTATACTGAGCTGCGCCATGTTATACTGAGCTGCGCCATGTTATACTGAGCTGCGCCATGTTATACTGAGCTGCGCCATGTGATACTGAGCTGCGCCATGTGATACTGAGCTGCGCCATGTGATACTGAGCTGCGCCATGTTATACTGAGCTGCGCCATGTTATGCTGAGCTGTGCCATGTTATGCTGAGCTGTGCCATGTTATGCTGAGCTGTGCCATGTTATACTGAGCTGCGCCATGTTATACTGAGCTGCGCCATGTTATACTGAGCTGCGCCATGTTATACTGAGCTGCGCCATGTGATACTGAGCTGCGCCATGTTATACTGAGCTGTGCCATGTTATACTGAGCTGTGCCATGTGATACTGAGCTGCGCCATGTTATACTGAGCTGCGCCATGTTATACTGAGCTGTGCCATGTTATACTGAGCTGCGCCATGTGATACTGAGCTGCGCCATGTTATACTGAGCTGCGCCATGTGATACTGAGCTGCGCCATGTGATACTGAGCTGCGCCATGTGATACTGAGCTGCGCCATGTTATACTGAGCTGTGCCATGTTATACTGAGCAGTGCCAGTTGATAGCTTTATGTTCTAATGCATGAAGTTGCTTCACATGGTTTCTATTCGCCCCGGTTACTGCTGAAGAATGTATTGTAATCTCGCTCTCATGTGTTTTGCATAGTCCCATGTCTGTCCTTTCCTACCCAGCTGCCTCGGAGTTCCCTGGGGGTTCCCTCCAGTTTATTCCAATCATTTAAAAATTCCCTGATAGTACATGAACTTTTGCCACCTCCTCTGGGAGACTGCTCTATGCACCCACCACCCTTTCAGCACAGCCGGAGTTTCTCCCATCTCCTCTGGGAGACTGCTCTATGCACCCACCACCCTTTTCTCCCATCTCCTCTGGGAGACTGCTCTATGCACCCACCACCCTTTTCTCCCATCTCCTCTGGGAGACTGCTCTATGCACCCACCACCCTTTTCTCCCATCTCCTCTGGGAGACTGCTCTATGCACCCACCACCCTTTTCTCCCATCTCCTCTGGGAGACTGCTCTATGCACCCACCACCCTTTTCTCCCATCTCCTCTGGGAGACTGCTCTATGCACCCACCACCCTTTTCTCCCATCTCCTCTGACCTCTTTGCTTTACCACTTCTTCCCCTCTCCCTCCTCTCCACATCTGTGCGCTGTGAGCAGCAGGGGGGAATCCATATTCCGGAAGCTTCCCAGGAATTTATATCGGGCGGTGTTAATAGGATTCCCATGTATTTTGCAGGCTGCTCCACTGCTGCCGCACGGGATCAGTTTGGTGGGGATACAAGTTGTGTAAGAGTTAAATGCCCTGCCTCTAATGCTCTACATCCCAGATGTTTTGGGGCTGGTGGGGAGGGCAGGAGGGCTGGGGGCTTCATTATAAAGCAGCTATCAGAGATCTACCACAGCAGTGCTAAACTCCCATCCTTAAACCCAGTCAAAAGTAAGACAGAGCCTCTGAGCCACCTGTGCTGAAGCAGGGACTGATCGAGCCATCTGTGCTGAAGCAGGGACTGATCGAGCCATCTGTGCTGAAGTAGGGACTTATTGAGCCATCTGTGCTGAAGCAGGGACTGATTGAGCCATCTGTGCTGAAGCAGGGACTTATTGAGCTGCCTGTGCTGAAGCAGGGACTGATTGAGCCAGCTTTGCTGAAGAGGGACTGATGGAGCTGCCTTTGCTGAAGAAGGGACTGATTGAGACATCTGTGCTGAAGCAGGGACTGATTGAGCCATCTGTGCTGAAGAAGGGACTTATTGAAGCATGGACTGGTTGATCCAACTGGGATATCCTTAAACCTGACTTTTTGGGAGCCCTTGAAGGCTGGAGTTGAGCGCCCTGAGGTTAAGGTTTTATTGCAGCGGCCAAAGGTTTTTTGAGGGGGAGAAAGAGAAAATCAGAGCACTGATAAAAATGTGAATTCTGTTCTTTCCTGTTGCAGCGCAGATTACAAATAATACAATGCGCATTCTGTCACCCGGGACTTGTGTGGTGTTACTATTTCCTTGGGTGCGCCAGGCGGCCATATTAAAAGTGGGTAAAAGCCTACCGAGGCAAGACTGCAAGAACCGGAATGTTCTCAGGTGTCCAGGACTGGACCCGTCTCTCTGAGTATCTGGATATAATTGACAGGTGAGGCGGATACCGTCAAAAGAAAGAACCACTGCAGAAAGTATGAAACTAGAGGGGTGTGTGTGTGTATCCACGGTGTGACAATGAGAGATCCACAGTGTGACAATGAGAGATCCACGGTGTGACAATGAGAGATCCACAGTGTGACAATGAGATATCCACGGTGTGACAATGAGAGATCCACAGTGTGACAATGAGAGATCCACGGTGTGACAATGAGAGATCCACAGTGTGACAATGAGATATCCACAGTGTGACAATGAGATATCCAAAGTGTGACAATGAGATATCAGTGACAATAAGAGATCCACGGTGTGACAATGAGAGATCAGTGACAATAAGAGATCCACGGTGTGACAATGAGAGATCCTCATAGTGACAATGAGAG
This sequence comes from Ascaphus truei, assembly GCF_040206685.1. Taxonomy (NCBI): domain Eukaryota; kingdom Metazoa; phylum Chordata; class Amphibia; order Anura; family Ascaphidae; genus Ascaphus; species Ascaphus truei. Next base: position 456,819 of record NC_134490.1, on the reverse strand, counting down.
ATCCTCATAGTCACAATGAGAGATCCACAGAGTGGCAATGAGAGATCCTCATAGTCACAATGAGAGATCCACAGAGTGGCAATGAGAGATCACGGTGTGACTATGAGTGATCACAGTGACAATACGAGATTACAATGACAATGAGAGATCAGTGACAATGAGAGATCCATGGTGTGACAATGAAAGATCACAGCGTGACAATGAGAGATCACAGCGTGACAATGAGAGATCACAGCGTGACAATGAGAGATCGACAGTGTGACAATGAGAGATCCACGGTGTGACAATGAGAGATCAGTGACAATAAGAGATCCACGGTGTGACAATGAGAGATCCTCATAGTGACAATGAGAGATCCTCATAGTCACAATGAGAGATCCACAGAGTGGCAATGAGAGATCTTCATAGTCACAATGAGAGATCCACAGAGTGGCAATGAGAGATCACGGTGTGACAATGAGAGATCACAGTGACAATACGAGATTACAATGACAATGAGAGATCAGTGACAATGAGAGATCCATGGTGTGACAATGAAAGATCACAGCGTGACAATGAGAGATCACAGCGTGACAATAAGAGATCACAGCGTGACAATGAGAGATCGACAGTGTGACAATGAGAGATCCACGGTGTGACAATGAGAGATCAGTGACAATAAGAGATCCACGGTGTGACAATGAGAGATCCTCATAGTGACAATGAGAGATCCTCATAGTCACAATGAGAGATCCACAGAGTGGCAATGAGAGATCCTCATAGTCACAATGAGAGATCCACAGAGTGGCAATGAGAGATCACGGTGTGACAATGAGTGATCACAGTGACAATACGAGATTACAATGACAATGAGAGATCAGTGACAATGAGAGATCCATGGTGTGACAATGAGAGATCACAGCGTGACAATGAGAGATCACAGCGTGACAATGAGAGATCGACAGTGTGACAATGAGAGATCCACGGTGTGACAATGAGAGATCCACAGTGTGACAATGAGAGAACCACAGTGTGACAATGAGAGATCCACAGTGTGACAATGAGAGATCCACGGTGTGACAATGAGAGATCCAGGGTGTGACAATGAAAGATCCACAGTGTGACAATGAAAGATCCACAGCGTGACAATGAAAGATCCACAGTGTGACAATGAAAGATCCACAGTGTGACAATGAAAGATCCACAGTGTGACAATGAAAGATCCACAGTGTGACAATGAAAGATCCACAGTATGACAATGAAAGATCCACAGTGTGGCAATGAGAGATCACAGTGTGACAATGAGAGATCACAGTGTGACAATGAGAGATCCACGGTGTGACAATGAGAGATCCACAGTGTGACAATGAGAGAACCACAGTGTGACAATGAGAGATCCACAGTGTGACAATGAGAGATCCACGGTGTGACAATGAGAGATCCAGGGTGTGACAATGAAAGATCCACAGTGTGACAATGAAAGATCCACAGTGTGACAATGAAAGATCCACAGTGTGACAATGAAAGATCCACAGTGTGACAATGAAAGATCCACAGTGTGACAATGAAAGATCCACAGTGTGACAATGAAAGATCCACAGTATGACAATGAAAGATCCACAGTGTGGCAATGAGAGATCACAGTGTGACAATGAGAGATCACAGTGTGACAATGAGAGATCAGTGACAATGAGAGATCCACGGTGTGACAATGAGAGATCCAGAGAGTTGCAATGAGAGATTACAGAGTGACAATGAGAGATTACAGAGTGACAATGAGAGATTACAGTGTGACAATGAGAGATTACAGAGTGACAATGAGAGATCACAGTGTGACAATGAGAGATCCACAGTGTGACAATGAGATCAACAGTGTGACAATGAGAGATCCACAGTGTGACAATGAGAGATCCACAGAGTGACAATGAAAGAGATACTGTAGATCACTCATACAGACACCAGAGTGAGTATGAAAGAGATCTTGGGCGGAAAGATCGTGAGAAGGAAATGAGATGGGAGATCATTTCAGAGGAAGTGTCACAATGAGGCACAGCTCTGCAGAGTGTCACCTCACAGCACCCAGTGTCACCCACAGCACTCTGCTCTGTCCCTGCTCAGCACCCAGTGTCACCCACAGCACTCTGCTCTGTCCCTGCTCAGCACCCAGTGCCACCCACACCACCCTGCTCTGTCCCTGCTCTGCACCCAGTGTCACCCACACCACTCTGCTCTGTCCCTGCACCCAGTGTCACCCACACCACTCTGCTCAGTCCCTGCACCCAGTGTCACCCACACCTCTCTGCTCTGTCCCTGCACCCAGTGTCACCCACACCACTCTGCTCTGTCCCTGCACCCAGTGTCACCCACACCACTCTGCTCTGTCCCTGCACCCAGTGTCACCCACACCACTCTGCTCTGTCCCTGCACCCAGTGTCACCCACACCACTCTGCTCTGTCCCTGCACCCAGTGTCACCCACACCACTCTGCTCAGTCCCTGCACCCAGTGTCACCCACACCTCTCTGCTCTGTCCCTGCACCCAGTGTCACCCACACCACTCTGCTCTGTCCCTGCACCCAGTGTCACCCACACCACTCTGCTCTGTCCCTGCTCTGCACCCAGTGTCACCCACACCACTCTGCTCTGTCCCTGCACCCAGTGTCACCCACACCACTCTGCTCTGTCCCTGCACCCAGTGCCACCCACACCACTCTGCTCTGTCCCTGCACCCAGTGTCACCCACACCACTCTGTCCCTGCACCCAGTGTCACCCACAGCACTCTGCTCTGTCCCTGCACCCAGTGTCACCCACACCACTCTGCTCTGTCCCTGCACCTAGTGTCACCCACACCACTCTGCTCTGTCCCTGCTTTGCACCCAGTGTCACCCACACCACTCTGCTCTGTCCCTGCACCCAGTGTCACCCACACCACTCTGCTCTGTCCCTGCTCTGCACCCAGTGTCACCCACAGCACTCTGCTCTGTCCCTGCTCTGCACCCAGTGTCACCCACACCACTCTGCTCTGTCCCTGCACCCAGTGCCACCCACACCACTCTGCTCTGTCCCTGCACCCAGTGTCACCCACACCTCTCTGCTCTGTCCCTACACAGCACCCAGTGTCACCCACAGCACTCTGCTCTGTCCCTGCTCTGCACCCAGTGTCACCCACACCACTCTGCTCTGTCCCTACACAGCACCCAGTGTCACCCACAGCACTCTGCTCTGTCCCTGCACCCAGTATCACCCACACCACTCTGCTCTGTCCCTGCTCTGCACCCAGTGTCACCCACACCACTCTGCTCTGTCCCTGCACCCAGTGTCACCCACACCACTCTGCTCTGTCCCTGCACCCAGTGTCACCCACACCTCTCTGCTCTGTCCCTACACAGCACCCAGTGTCACCCACAGCACTCTGCTCTGTCCCTGCTCTGCACCCAGTGTCACCCACACCACTCTGCTCTGTCCCTACACAGCACCCAGTGTCACCCACAGCACTCTGCTCTGTCCCTGCTCAGCACCCAGTGTCACCCACAGCACTCTGCTCTGTCCCTGCACCCAGTATCACCCACACCACTCTGCTCTGTCCCTGCTCTGCACCCAGTATCACCCACACCACTCTGCTCTGTCCCTGCTCTGCACCCAGTATCACCCACACCACTCTGCTCTGTCCCTGCACCCAGTGTCACCCACACCACTCTGCTCTGTCCCTGCACCCAGTGTCACCCACACCACTCTGCTCTGTCCCTGCTCTGCACCCAGTATCACCCACACCACTCTGCTCTGTCCCTGCTCTGCACCCAGTGCCACCCACACCACTCTGCTCTGTCCCTGCTCTGCACCCAGTGTCACCCACACCACTCTGCTCTGTCCCTGCACCCAGTGTCACCCACACCACTCTGCTCTGTCCCTGCACCCAGTGTCACCAACACCACTCTGCTCTGTCCCTGCTCTGCACCCAGTGTCACCCACACCACTCTGCTCTGTCCCTGCTCTGCACCCAGTGTCACCCACACCACTCTGCTCTGTCCCTGCTCTGCACCCAGTGTCACCCACAGCACTCTGCTCTGTCCCTGCACCCAGTGCCACCCACACCACTCTGCTCTGTCCCTGCACCCAGTGTCACCCACACCACTCTGCTCTGTCCCTGCACCCAGTGTCACCCACACCACTCTGCTCTGTCCCTGCTCTGCACCCAGTGTCACCCACACCACTCTGCTCTGTCCCTGCACCCAGTGTCACCCACACCACTCTGCTCTGTCCCTGCTCTGCACCCAGTGCCACCCACACCACTCTGCTCTGTCCCTGCACCCAGTGTCACCCACACCACTCTGCTCTGTCCCTGCACCCAGTGTCACCCACACCACTCTGCTCTGTCCCTGCACCCAGTGTCACCCACAGCACTCTGCTCTGTCCCTGCACCCAGTGTCACCCACACCACTCTGCTCTGTCCCTGCACCCAGTGTCACCCACACCACTCTGCTCTGTCCCTGCTCTGCACCCAGTGTCACCCACACCACTCTGCTCTGTCCCTGCTCTGCACCCAGTGTCACCCACACCTCTCTGCTCTGTCCCTGCTCTGTACCCAGTGTCACCCACACCACTCTGCTCTGTCCCTGCACCCAGTGTCACCCACAGCACTCTGCTCTGTCCCTGCTCTGCACCCAGTGTCACCCACACCACTCTGCTCTGTCCCTGCACCCAGTGTCACCCACAGCACTCTGCTCTGTCCCTGCTCTGCACCCAGTGTCACCCACACCACTCTGCTCTGTCCCTGCTCTGCACCCAGTGTCACCCACACCACTCTGCTCTGTCCCTGCACCCAGTGCCACCCACACCACTCTGCTCTGTCCCTGCACCCAGTGTCACCCACACCTCTCTGCTCTGTCCCTACACAGCACCCAGTGTCACCCACAGCACTCTGCTCTGTCCCTGCTCTGCACCCAGTGTCACCCACACCACTCTGCTCTGTCCCTACACAGCACCCAGTGTCACCCACAGCACTCTGCTCTGTCCCTGCACCCAGTATCACCCACACCACTCTGCTCTGTCCCTGCTCTGCACCCAGTGTCACCCACAGCACTCTGCTCTGTCCCTGCACCCAGTGTCACCCACACCACTCTGCTCTGTCCCTGCTCTGCACCCAGTGTCACCCACACCACTCTGCTCTGTCCCTGCACCCAGTGTCACCCACACCACTCTGCTCTGTCCCTGCACCCAGTGTCACCCACACCTCTCTGCTCTGTCCCTACACAGCACCCAGTGTCACCCACAGCACTCTGCTCTGTCCCTGCTCTGCACCCAGTGTCACCCACACCACTCTGCTCTGTCCCTACACAGCACCCAGTGTCACCCACAGCACTCTGCTCTGTCCCTGCTCAGCACCCAGTGTCACCCACAGCACTCTGCTCTGTCCCTGCACCCAGTATCACCCACACCACTCTGCTCTGTCCCTGCTCTGCACCCAGTATCACCCACACCACTCTGCTCTGTCCCTGCTCTGCACCCAGTATCACCCACACCACTCTGCTCTGTCCCTGCACCCAGTGTCACCCACACCACTCTGCTCTGTCCCTGCACCCAGTGTCACCCACACCACTCTGCTCTGTCCCTGCTCTGCACCCAGTATCACCCACACCACTCTGCTCTGTCCCTGCTCTGCACCCAGTGCCACCCACACCACTCTGCTCTGTCCCTGCTCTGCACCCAGTGTCACCCACACCACTCTGCTCTGTCCCTGCACCCAGTGTCACCCACACCACTCTGCTCTGTCCCTGCTCTGCACCCAGTGTCACCCACACCACTCTGCTCTGTCCCTGCTCTGCACCCAGTGTCACCCACACCACTCTGCTCTGTCCCTGCACCCAGTGCCACCCACACCACTCTGCTCTGTCCCTGCACCCAGTGTCACCCACACCACTCTGCTCTGTCCTTGCACCCAGTGTCACCCACACCACTCTGCTCTGTCCCTGCTCTGCACCCAGTGTCACCCACACCACTCTGCTCTGTCCCTGCACCCAGTGTCACCCACACCACTCTGCTCTGTCCCTGCTCTGCACCCAGTGCCACCCACACCACTCTGCTCTGTCCCTGCACCCAGTGTCACCCACACCACTCTGCTCTGTCCCTGCACCCAGTGTCACCCACACCACTCTGCTCTGTCCCTGCACCCAGTGTCACCCACACCACTCTGCTCTGTCCCTGCACCCAGTGTCACCCACAGCACTCTGCTCTGTCCCTGCACCCAGTGTCACCCACACCACTCTGCTCTGTCCCTGCACCCAGTGTCACCCACACCACTCTGCTCTGTCCCTGCTCTGCACCCAGTGTCACCCACACCACTCTGCTCTGTCCCTGCTCTGCACCCAGTGTCACCCACACCTCTCTGCTCTGTCCCTGCTCTGTACCCAGTGTCACCCACACCACTCTGCTCTGTCCCTGCACCCAGTGTCACCCACAGCACTCTGCTCTGTCCCTGCTCTGCACCCAGTGTCACCCACACCACTCTGCTCTGTCCCTGCACCCAGTGTCACCCACAGCACTCTGCTCTGTCCCTGCTCTGCACCCAGTGTCACCCACACCACTCTGCTCTGTCCCTGCTCTGCACCCAGTGTCACCCACACCTCTCTGCTCTGTCCCTGCTCTGTACCCAGTGTCACCCACACCACTCTGCTCTGTCCCTGCACCCAGTGTCACCCACAGCACTCTGCTCTGTCCCTGCTCTGCACCCAGTGTCACCCACACCACTCTGCTCTGTCCCTGCACCCAGTGTCACCCACAGCACTCTGCTCTGTCCCTGCTCTGCACCCAGTGTCACCCACACCACTCTGCTCTGTCCCTGCTCTGCACCCAGTGTCACCCACACCACTCTGCTCTGTCCCTGCACCCAGTGTCACCCACAGCACTCTGCTCTGTCCCTGCTCTGCACCCAGTGTCACCCACACCACTCTGCTCTGTCCCTGCACCCAGTGTCACCCACAGCACTCTGCTCTGTCCCTGCTCTGCACCCAGTGCCACCCACACCACTCTGCTCTGTCCCTGCTCTGCACCCAGTGTCACCCACACCACTCTGCTCTGTCCCTGCACCCAGTGCCACCCACACCACTCTGCTCTGTCCCTGCACCCAGTGTCACCCACACCACTCTGCTCTGTCCCTGCACCCAGTGTCACCCACACCACTCTGCTCTGTCCCTGCACCCAGTGCCACCCACAGCACTCTGCTCTGTCCCTGCACCCAGTGTCACCCACACCACTCTGCTCTGTCCCTGCACCCAGTGTCACCCACACCACTCTGCTCTGTCCCTGCACCCAGTGTCACCCACACCACTCTGCTCTGTCCCTGCTCTGCACCCAGTGTCACCCACACCTCTCTGCTCTGTCCCTGCACCCAGTGTCACCCACACCACTCTGCTCTGTCCCTGCTCTGCACCCAGTGTCACCCACACCTCTCTGCTCTGTCCCTGCACCCAGTGTCACCCACACCACTCTGCTCTGTCCCTGCACCCAGTGCCACCCACACCACTCTGCTCTGTCCCTGCTCTGCACCCAGTGTCACCCACACCACTCTGCTCTGTCCCTGCACCCAGTGTCACCCACACCACTCTGCTCTGTCCCTGCTCTGCACCCAGTGTCACCCACACCACTCTGCTCTGTCCCTGCACCCAGTGTCACCCACACCACTCTGCTCTGTCCCTGCTCTGCACCCAGTGTCACCCACACCACTCTGCTCTGTCCCTGCACCCAGTGTCACCCACACCACTCTGCTCTGTCCCTGCTCTGCACCCAGTGCCACCCACACCACTCTGCTCTGTCCCTGCACCCAGTGTCACCCACACCACTCTGCTCTGTCCCTGCACCCAGTGTCACCCACACCACTCTGCTCTGTCCCTGCACCCAGTGTCACCCACAGCACTCTGCTCTGTCCCTGCACCCAGTGTCACCCACACCACTCTGCTCTGTCCCTGCACAGCACCCAGTGTCACCCACACCACTCTGCTCTGTCCCTGCACCCAGTGTCACCCACACCACTCTGCTCTGTCCCTGCTCTGCACCCAGTGTCACCCACACCACTCTGCTCTGTCCCTGCTCTGCACCCAGTGCCACCCACACCACTCTGCTCTGTCCCTGCACCCAGTGTCACCCACACCACTCTGCTCTGTCCCTGCACCCAGTGTCACCCACAGCACTCTGCTCTGTCCCTGCTCTGCACCCAGTGTCACCCACACCACTCTGCTCTGTCCCTGCTCAGCACCCAGTGTCACCCACACCACTCTGCTCTGTCCCTGCACCCAGTGTCACCCACACCACTCTGCTCTGTCCCTGCACCCAGTGTCACCCACACCACTCTGCTCTGTCCCTGCACCCAGTGCCACCCACAGCACTCTGCTCTGTCCCTGCTCTGCACCCAGTGTCACCCACACCACTCTGCTCTGTCCCAGCACCCAGTGTCACCCACACCACTCTGCTCTGTCCCTGCTCTGCACCCAGTGTCACCCACACCACTCTGCTCTGTCCCTGCACCCAGTGTCACCCACACCACTCTGCTCTGTCCCTGCACCCAGTGTCACCCACACCACTCTGCTCTGTCCCTGCACCCAGTGTCACCCACACCTCTCTGCTCTGTCCCTGCACCCAGTGTCACCCACAGCACTCTGCTCTGTCCCTGCTCTGCACCCAGTGTCACCCACACCACTCTGCTCTGTCCCTGTACCCAGTGTCACCCACACCACTCTGCTCTGTCCCTGCACCCAGTGTCACCCACACCTCTCTGCTCTGTCCCTGCACCTAGTGTCACCCACACCTCTCTGCTCTGTCCCTGCACCCAGTGTCACCCACACCACTCTGCTCTGTCCCTACTCTGCACCCAGTGTCACCCACACCACTCTGCTCTGTCCCTGCTCTGCACCCAGTGTCACCCACACCACTCTGCTCTGTCCCTACTCTGCACCCAGTGTCACCCACACCACTCTGCTCTGTCCCTGCTCTGCACCCAGTGTCACCCACACCACTCTGCTCTGTCCCTGCTCTGCACCCAATGTCACCCACACCACTCTGCTCTGTCCCTGCACCCAGTGTCACCCACACCACTCTGCTCTGTCCCTGCACCCAGTGTCACCCACACCACTCTGCTCTGTCCCTGCTCTGCACCCAGTGTCACCCACAGCACTCTGCTCTGTCCCTGCACCCAGTGTCACCCACACCTCTCTGCTCTGTCCCTACACAGCACCCAGTGTCACCCACACCACTCTGCTCTGTCCCTGCTCTGCACCCAGTGTCACCCACACCACTCTGCTCTGTCCCTGCACCCAGTGTCACCCACAGCACTCTGCTCTGTCCCTGCACCCAGTGTCACCCACACCACTCTGCTCTGTCCCTGCACCCAGTGTCACCCACACCACTCTGCTCTGTCCCTGCACCCAGTGCCACCCACACCACTCTGCTCTGTCCCTGCACCCAGTGTCACCCACAGCACTCTGCTCTGTCCCTGCACCCAGTGTCACCCACACCACTCTGCTCTGTCCCTGCACCCAGTGTCACCCACACCACTCTGCTCTGTCCCTGCACCCAGTGTCACCCACACCACTCTGCTCTGTCCCTGCTCTGCACCCAGTGTCACCCACACCACTCTGCTCTGTCCCTGCACCCAGTGCCACCCACACCTCTCTGCTCTGTCCCTGCTCTGCACCCAGTGCCACCCACACCACTCTGCTCTGTCCCTGCTCTGCACCCAGTGTCACCCACACCTCTCTGCTCTGTCCCTGCACCCAGTGTCACCCACACCACTCTGCTCTGTCCCTGCACCCAGTGTCACCCACAGCACTCTGCTCTGTCCCTGCACCCAGTGCCACCCACAGCACTCTGCTCTGTCCCTGCTCTGCACCCAGTGTCACCCACAGCACTCTGCTCTGTCCCTGCACCCAGTGCCACCCACACCACTCTGCTCTGTCCCTGCACCCAGTGTCACCCACAGCACCCTGCTCTGTCCCTGCTCTGCACCCAGTGTCACCCACAGCACTCTGCTCTGTCCCTGCACCCAGTGCCACCCACACCACTCTGCTCTGTCCCTGCTCTGCACCCAGTGTCACCCACACCACTCTGCTCTGTCCCTGCACCCAGTGCCACCCACACCACTCTGCTCTGTCCCTGCTCTGCACCCAATGTCACCCACACCTCTCTGCTCTGTCCCTGCTCTGCACCCAGTGTCACCCACACCACTCTGCTCTGTCCCTGCACCCAGTGTCACCCACAGCACTCTGCTCTGTCCCTGCACCCAGTGTCACCCACACCACTCTGCTCTGTCCCTGCTCTGCACCCAGTGTCACCCACACCACTCTGCTCTGTCCCTGCACCCAGTGCCACCCACACCACTCTGCTCTGTCCCTGCTCTGCACCCAGTGTCACCCACACCACTCTGCTCTGTCCCTGCTCTGCACCCAGTGTCACCCACACCACTCTGCTCTGTCCCTGCACCCAGTGTCACACACAACACTCTGCTCTGTCCCTGCACCCAGTGTCACCCACACCACTCTGCTCTGTCCCTGCACCCAGTGTCACCCACACCACTCTGCTCTGTCCCTGCACCCAGTGTCACCCACACCACTCTGCTCTGTCCCTGCTCTGCACCCAGTGTCACCCACACCACTCTGCTCTGTCCCTGCACCCAGTGTCACCCACACCACTCTGCTCTGTCCCTGCACCCAGTGTCACCCACACCACCCTGCTCTGTCCCTGCACCCAGTGTCACCCACACCACTCTGCTCAGTCCCTGCACCCAGTGTCACCCACACCACTCTGCTCTGTCCCTGCTCTGCACCCAGTGTCACCCACACCACTCTGCTCTGTCCCTGCTCTGCACCCAGTGTCACCCACACCACTCTGCTCTGTCCCTGCACCCAGTGTCACCCACACCACTCTGCTCTGTCCCTGCACCCAGTGTCACCCACACCACTCTGCTCTGTCCCTGCACCCAGTGTCACCCACAGCACTCTGCTCTGTCCCTGCACCCAGTGTCACCCACAGCACTCTGCTCTGTCCCTGCTCTGCACCCAGTGTCACCCACACCACTCTGCTCTGTCCCTGCACCCAGTGTCACCCACAGCACTCTGCTCTGTCCCTGCACCCAGTGTCACCCACACCACTCTGCTCTGTCCCTGCTCTGCACCCAGTGTCACCCACACCACTCTGCTCTGTCCCTGCACCCAGTGTCACCCACAGCACTCTGCTCTGTCCCTGCACCCAGTGTCACCCACACCACTCTGCTCTGTCCCTGCACCCAGTGTCACCCACACCACTCTGCTCTGTCCCTGCACCCAGTGCCACCCACACCACTCTGCTCTGTCCCTGCTCTGCACCCAGTGCCACCCACACCACTCTGCTCTGTCCCTGCACCCAGTGTCACCCACACCACTCTGCTCTGTCCCTGCTCTGCACCCAGTGTCACCCACACCACTCTGCTCTGTCCCTGCTCTGCACCCAGTGTCACCCACACCACTCTGCTCTGTCCCTGCTCTGCACCCAATGTCACCCACACCACTCTGCTCTGTCCCTGCACCCAATGTCACCCACACCACTCTGCTCTGTCCCTGCACCCAGTGTCACCCACACCTCTCTGCTCTGTCCCTGCACCCAGTGTCACCCACACCACTCTGCTCTGTCCCTGCACCCAGTGTCACCCACACCACTCTGCTCTGTCCCTGCACCCAGTGTCACCCACACCACTCTGCTCTGTCCCTGCACCCAGTGTCACCCACAGCACCCTGCTCTGTCCCTGCACCCAGTATCACCCACACCACTCTGCTCTGTCCCTGCTCTGCACCCAGTGTCACCCACACCTCTCTGCTCTGTCCCTGCTCTGCACCCAGTGCCACCCACAGCACTCTGCTCTGTCCCTGCTCTGCACCCAGTGCCACCCACACCACTCTGCTCTGTCCCTGCACCCAGTGTCACCCACACCACTCTGCTCTGTCCCTGCTCTGCACCCAGTGTCACCCACACCACTCTGCTCTGTCCCTGCACCCAGTGTCACCCACACCTCTCTGCTCTGTCCCTGCACCCAGTGTCACCCACACCACTCTGCTCTGTCCCTGCTCTGCACCCAGTGTCACCCACACCACTCTGCTCTGTCCCTGCTCTGCACCCAGTGTCACCCACACCTCTCTGCTCTGTCCCTGCACCCAGTGTCACCCACAGCACTCTGCTCTGTCCCTGCACCCAGTGTCACCCACACCACTCTGCTCTGTCCCTGCTCTGCACCCAGTGTCACCCACAGCACTCTGCTCTGTCCCTGCACCCAGTGTCACCCACACCACTCTGCTCTGTCCCTGCACCCAGTGTCACCCACAGCACCCTGCTCTGTCCCTGCACCCAGTGTCACCCACACCACTCTGCTCAGTCCCTGCACCCAGTGTCACCCACACCACTCTGCTCTGTCCCTGCTCTGCACCCAGTGTCACCCACACCACTCTGCTCTGTCCCTGCACCCAGTGCCACCCACACCACTCTGCTCTGTCCCTGCACCCAGTGTCACCCACACCACTCTGCTCTGTCCCTGCACCCAGTGTCACCCACACCACTCTGCTCTGTCCCTGCACCCAGTGTCACCCACAGCACTCTGCTCTGTCCCTGCACCCAGTGCCACCCACACCACTCTGCTCTGTCCCTGCACCCAGAGTTACCCACACCACTCTGCTCTGTCCCTGCTCTGCACCCAGTGTCACCCACAGCACTCTGCTCTGTCCCTGCTCTGCACCCAGTGTCACCCACAGCACTCTGCTCTGTCCCTGCACCCAGTGTCACCCACACCACTCTGCTCTGTCCCTGCACCCAGTGTCACCCACACCACTCTGCTCTGTCCCTGCACCCAGTGTCACCCACACCTCTCTGCTCTGTCCCTGCTCTGCACCCAGTGTCACCCACAGCACTCTGCTCTGTCCCTGCACCCAGTGTCACCCACACCACTCTGCTCTGTCCCTGCACCCAGTGCCACCCACACCACTCTGCTCTGTCCCTGCTCTGCACCCAATGTCACCCACAGCACTCTGCTCTGTCCCTGCACCCAGTGTCACCCACACCACTCTGCTCTGTCCCTGCTCTGCACCCAGTGTCACCCACACCACTCTGCTCTGTCCCTGCTCTGCGCCCAGTGTCACCCACACCACTCTGCTCTGTCCCTACACAGCACCCAGTGTCACCCACACCACTCTGCTCTGTCCCTGCTCTGCACCCAATGTCACCCACACCACTCTGCTCTGTCCCTGCACCCAGTGTCACCCACACCACTCTGCTCTGTCCCTGCACCCAGTGTCACCCACACCACTCTGCTCTGTCCCTGCTCTGCACCCAGTGTCACCCACACCACTCTGCTCTGTCCCTGCTCTGCACCCAGTGTCACCCACACCACTCTGCTCTGTCCCTGCACAGCACCCAGTGTCACCCACAGCACTCTGCTCTGTCCCTGCACCCAGTGTCACCCACACCACTCTGCTCTGTCCCTGCACCCAGTGTGACCCACATCACTCTGCTCTGTCCCTGCACCCAGTGTCACCCACACCACTCTGCTCTGTCCCTGCACCCAGTGTCACCCACACCACTCTGCTCTGTCCCTGCACCCAGTGTCACCCACACCACTCTGCTCTGTCCCTGCACCCAGTGTCACCCACAGCACTCTGCTCTGTCCCTGCACCCAGTGTCACCCACACCACTCTGCTCTGTCCCTGCACCCAGTGTCACCCACAGCACTCTGCTCTGTCCCTGCTCTGCACCCAGTGTCACCCACACCACTCTGCTCTGTCCCTGCTCTGCACCCAGTGTCACCCACACCACTCTGCTCTGTCCCTGCACAGCACCCAGTGTCACCCACACCACTCTGCTCTGTCCCTGCTCTGCACCCAGTGTCACCCACACCACTCTGCTCTGTCCCTGTACCCAGTGTCACCCACAGCACTCTGCTCTGTCCCTGCTCAGCACCCAGTGTCACCCACACCACTCTGCTCTGTCCCTGCTCTGCACCCAATGTCACCCACAGCACTCTGCTCTGTCCCTGCTCTGCACCCAGTGTCACCCACACCACTCTGCTCTGTCCCTGCACCCAGTGTCACCCACACCACTCTGCTCTGTCCCTGCTCTGCACCCAATGTCACCCACAGCACTCTGCTCTGTCCCTGCACCCAGTGTCACCCACAGCACTCTGCTCTGTCCCTGCTCTGCACCCAGTGTCACCCACACCACTCTGCTCTGTCCCTGCACCCAGTGTCACCCACACCTCTTTGCTCTGTCCCTGGTCTGCAGCCAGTGTCACCCACACCACTCTGCTCTGTCCCTGCTCTGCACCCAGTGCCACCCACACCACTCTGCTCTGTCCCTGCTCTGCACCCAGTGTCACCCACATCTCTCTGCTCTGTCCCTGCACCCAGTGTCACCCACACCACTCTGCTCTGTCCCTGCTCTGCACCCAGTGTCACCCACACCACTCTGCTCTGTCCCTGCTCTGCACCCAGTGTCACCCTCACCACTCTGCTCTGTCCCTGCCCCCAGTGTCACCCACACCAGTCTGCTCTGTCCCTGCTCTGCACCCAGTGTCACCCACACCACTCTGCTCTGTCCCTGCTCTGCACCCAATGTCACCCACAGCACTCTGCTCTGTCCCTGCTCTGCACCCAGTGTCACCCACACCACTCTGCTCTGTCCCTGCACCCAGTGTCACCCACACCACTCTGCTCTGTCCCTGCTCTGCACCCAATGTCACCCACAGCACTCTGCTCTGTCCCTGCTCTGCACCCAGTGTCACCCACACCACTCTGCTCTGTCCCTGCACCCAGTGTCACCCACACCTCTTTGCTCTGTCCCTGGTCTGCAGCCAGTGTCACCCACACCACTCTGCTCTGTCCCTGCTCTGCACCCAGTGTCACCCACAGCACTCTGCTCTGTCCCTGCTCTGCACCCAGTGTCACCCACACCACTCTGCTCTGTCCCTGCTCTGCACCCAGTGTCACCCACATCTCTCTGCTCTGTCCCTGCACCCAGTGTCACCCACACCACTCTGCTCTGTCCCTGCTCTGCACCCAGTGTCACCCTCACCACTCTGCTCTGTCCCTGCCCCCAGTGTCACCCACACCAGTCTGCTCTGTCCCTGCTCTGCACCCAGTGTCACCCACAGCACTCTGCTCTGTCCCTGCTCTGCACCCAGTGTCACCCTCACCACTCTGCTCTGTCCCTGCCCCCAGTGTCACCCACACCACTCTGCTCTGTCCCTGCACAGCACCCAGAGACACCCACACCACTCTGCTCTGTCCCTGCACCCAGTGTCACCCACACCACTCTGCTCTGTCCCTGCACCCAGTGTCACCCACACCACTCTGCTCTGTCCCTGCACCCAGTGTCACCCACACCACTCTGCTCTGTCCCTGCACCCAGTGTCACCCACACCACTCTGCTCTGTCCCTGCCCCCAGTGTCACCCACACCAGTCTGCTCTGTCCCTGCTCTGCACCCAGTGTCACCCACAGCACTCTGCTCTGTCCCAGCACCCAGTGTCACCCACACCACTCTGCTCTGTCCCTGCACCCAGTGCCACCCACATCTCTCTGCTCTGTCCCTGCTCTGCACCCAGTGTCACCCACACCACTCTGCTCTGTCCCTGATCTGCACCCAGTGTCACCCACAGCACTCTGCTCTGTCCCTGCACAGCACCCAGTGCCACCCACACCACTCTGCTCTGTCCCTGCTCTGCACCCAGTGTCACCCACACCACTCTGCTCTGTCCCTGCTCTGCACCCAGTGTCACCCACACCACTCTGCTCTGTCCCTGCACCCAGTGTCACCCACAGCACTCTGCTCTGTCCCTGCACAGCACCCAGTGTCACCCACACCACTCTGCTCTGTCCCTGCACCCAGTGCCACCCACAGCACTCTGCTCTGTCCCTGCTCTGCACCCAGTGTCACCCACAGCACTCTGCTCTGTCCCTGCTCTGCACCCAGTGTCACCCACACCACTCTGCTCTGTCCCTGCTCTGCACCCAGTGTCACCCACAGCACTCTGCTCTGTCCCTGCTCTGCACCCAGTGTCACCCACACCACTCTGCTCTGTCCCTGCACCCAGTGTCACCCACACCACTCTGCTCTGTCCCTGCACCCAGTGTCACCCACACCTCTCTGCTCTGTCCCTGCTCTGCACCCAGTGTCACCCACACCACTCTGCTCTGTCCCTGCTCTGCACCCAGTGTCACCCACACCACTCTGCTCTGTCCCTGCACCCAGTGTCACCCACAGCACTCTGCTCTGTCCCTGCACCCAGTGTCACCCACAGCACTCTGCTCTGTCCCTGCACCCAGTGTCACCCACAGCACTCTGCTCTGTCCCTGCACCCAGTGTCACCCACAGCACTCTGCTCTGTCCCTGCACCCAGTGTCACCCACACCACTCTGCTCTGTCCCTGCACCCAGTGTCACCCACAGCACTCTGCTCTGTCCCTGCACCCAGTGTCACCCACAGCACTCTGCTCTGTCCCTGCTCTGCACCCAGTGTCACCCACACCACTCTGCTCTGTCCCTGCACAGCACCCAGTGTCACCCACACCTCTCTGCTCTGTCCCTGCACAGCACCCAGTGTCACCCACAACTCTCTGCTCTGTCCCTGCACCCAGTGTCACCCACACCACTCTGCTCTGTCCCTGCACCCAGTGTCACCCACACCTCTCTGCTCTGTCCCTGCACCCAGTGTCACCCACAACTCTCTGCTCTGTCCCTGCACCCAGTGTCACCCACACCTCTCTGCTCTGTCCCTGCACCCAGTGTCACCCACACCACTCTGCTCTGTCCCTGCTCTGCACCCAGTGTCACCCACACCACTCTGCTCTGTCCCTGCTCTGCACCCAGTGTCACCCACACCACTCTGCTCTGTCCCTGCTCTGCACCCAGTGTCACCCACACCACTCTGCTCTGTCCCTGCACCCAGTGCCACCCACACCACTCTGCTCTGTCCCTGCTCTGCACCCAGTGTCACCCGCACCACTCTGCTCTGTCCCTGCTCTGCACCCAGTGTCACCCACACCTCTCTGCTCTGTCCCTGCACCCAGTGCCACCCACAGCACTCTGCTCTGTCCCTGCACCCAGTGTCACCCACACCACTCTGCTCTGTCCCTGTACCCAGTGCCACCCACAGCACTCTGCTCTGTCCCTGCACCCAGTGTCACCCACACCACTCTGCTCTGTCCCTGCTCTGCACCCAGTGTCACCCACACCACTCTGCTCTGTCCCTGCACCCAGTGTCACCCACACCACTCTGCTCTGTCCCTGCACCCAGTGCCACCCACACCACTCTGCTCTGTCCCTGCTCTGCACCCAGTGTCACCCACAGCACTCTGCTCTGTCCCTGCTCTGCACCCAGTGTCACCCACACCACTCTGCTCTGTCCCTGCTCTGCACCCAGTGTCACCCACAGCACTCTGCTCTGTCCCTGCTCAGCACCCAGTGTCACCCACAGCACTCTGCTCTGTCCCTGCACCCAGTGTCACCCACACCACTCTGCTCTGTCCCTGCTCAGCACCCAGTGTCACCCACAGCACTCTGCTCTGTCCCTGCTCAGCACCCAGTGCCACCCACACCACCCTGCTCTGTCCCTGCTCTGCACCCAGTGTCACCCACAGCACTCTGCTCTGTCCCTGCACCCAGTGCCACCCACACCACTCTGCTCTGTCCCTGCACCCAGTGTCACCCACAGCACTCTGTCCCTGCTCTGCACCCAGTGTCACCCACACCACTCTGCTCAGTCCCTGCACCCAGTGTCACCCACACCTCTCTGCTCTGTCCCTGCACCCAGTGTCACCCACACCACTCTGCTCTTTCCCTGCACCCAGTGTCACCCACACCACTCTGCTCTGTCCCTGCACCCAGTGTCACCCACACCACTCTGCTCTGTCCCTGCACCCAGTGCCACCCACACCACTCTGCTCTGTCCCTGCACCCAGTGTCACCCACACCACTCTGTCCCTGCACCCAGTGTCACCCACAGCACTCTGCTCTGTCCCTGCACCCAGTGTCACCCACACCACTCTGCTCTGTCCCTGCACCTAGTGTCACCCACACCACTCTGCTCTGTCCCTGCTTTGCACCCAGTGTCACCCACACCACTCTGCTCTGTCCCTGCACCCAGTGTCACCCACACCACTCTGCTCTGTCCCTGCTCTGCACCCAGTGTCACCCACAGCACTCTGCTCTGTCCCTGCTCTGCACCCAGTGTCACCCACACCACTCTGCTCTGTCCCTGCACCCAGTGCCACCCACACCTCTCTGCTCTGTCCCTACACAGCACCCAGTGTCACCCACAGCACTCTGCTCTGTCCCTGCTCTGCACCCAGTGTCACCCACACCACTCTGCTCTGTCCCTACACAGCACCCAGTGTCACCCACAGCACTTTGCTCTGTCCCTGCACCCAGTATCACCCACACCACTCTGCTCTGTCCCTGCTCTGCACCCAGTGTCACCCACACCACTCTGCTCTGTCCCTGCACCCAGTGTCACCCACACCACTCTGCTCTGTCCCTGCTCTGCACCCAGTGCCACCCACACCTCTCTGCTCTGTCCCTACACAGCACCCAGTGTCACCCACAGCACTCTGCTCTGTCCCTGCTCTGCACCCAGTGTCACCCACACCACTCTGCTCTGTCCCTACACAGCACCCAGTGTCACCCACAGCACTCTGCTCTGTCCCTGCTCAGCACCCAGTGTCACCCACAGCACTCTGCTCTGTCCCTGCACCCAGTGTCACCCACACCACTCTGCTCTGTCCCTGCTCTGCACCCAGTATCACCCACACCACTCTGCTCTGTCCCTGCTCTGCACCCAGTGTCACCCACACCACTCTGCTCTGTCCCTGCACCCAGTGTCACCCACACCACTCTGCTCTGTCCCTGCACCCAGTGTCACCCACACCACTCTGCTCTGTCCCTGCTCTGCACCCAGTGCCACCCACACCACTCTGCTCTGTCCCTGCTCTGCACCCAGTGTCACCCACACCACTCTGCTCTGTCCCTGCTCTGCACCCAGTGTCACCCACACCACTCTGCTCTGTCCCTGCTCTGCACCCAGTGTCACCCACACCACTCTGCTCTGTCCCTGCACCCAGTGTCACCCACACCACTCTGCTCTGTCCCTGCTCTGCACCCAGTGTCACCCACACCACTCTGCTCTGTCCCTGCTCTGCACCCAGTGTCACCCACAGCACTCTGCTCTGTCCCTGCTCTGCACCCAGTGTCACCCACACCACTCTGCTCTGTCCCTGCACCCAGTGTCACCCACACCACTCTGCTCTGTCCCTGCACCCAGTGTCACCCACACCACTCTGCTCTGTCCCTGCTCTGCACCCAGTGTCACCCACACCACTCTGCTCTGTCCCTGCTCTGCACCCAGTGTCACCCACACCACTCTGCTCTGTCCCTGCACCCAGTGCCACCCACACCACTCTGCTCTGTCCCTGCACCCAGTGTCACCCACACCACTCTGCTCTGTCCCTGCACCCAGTGCCACCCACAGCACTCTGCTCTGTCCCTGCACCCAGTGTCACCCACACCACTCTGCTCTGTCCCTGCACCCAGTGCCACCCACACCACTCTGCTCTGTCCCTGCACCCAGTGCCACCCACACCTCTCTGCTCTGTCCCTGCTCTGCACCCAGTGCCACCCACAGCACTCTGCTCTGTCCCTGCTCTGCACCCAGTGTCACCCACAGCACTCTGCTCTGTCCCTGCTCTGCACCCAGTGTCACCCACACCTCTCTGCTCTGTCCCTGCACCCAGTGTCACCCACACCACTCTGCTCTGTCCCTGCTCTGCACCCAGTGCCACCCACACCACTCTGCTCTGTCCCTGCACCCAGTGTCACCCACACCACTCTGCTCTGTCCCTGTACCCAGTGTCACCCACAGCACTCTGCTCTGTCCCTGCTCAGCACCCAGTGTCACCCACACCACTCTGCTCTGTCCCTGCTCTGCACCCAATGTCACCCACAGCACTCTGCTCTGTCCCTGCTCTGCACCCAGTGTCACCCACACCACTCTGCTCTGTCCCTGCACCCAGTGTCACCCACACCACTCTGCTCTGTCCCTGCTCTGCACCCAATGTCACCCACAGCACTCTGCTCTGTCCCTGCACCCAGTGTCACCCACAGCACTCTGCTCTGTCCCTGCTCTGCACCCAGTGTCACCCACACCACTCTGCTCTGTCCCTGCACCCAGTGTCACCCACACCTCTTTGCTCTGTCCCTGGTCTGCAGCCAGTGTCACCCACACCACTCTGCTCTGTCCCTGCTCTGCACCCAGTGCCACCCACACCACTCTGCTCTGTCCCTGCTCTGCACCCAGTGTCACCCACATCTCTCTGCTCTGTCCCTGCACCCAGTGTCACCCACACCACTCTGCTCTGTCCCTGCACAGCACCCAGTGTCACCCACACCACTCTGCTCTGTCCCTGCACCCAGTGTCACCCACACCTCTCTGCTCTGTCCCTGCTCTGCACCCAGTGTCACCCACACCACTCTGCTCTGTCCCTGCTCTGCACCCAGAGACACCCACACCACTCTGCTCTGTCCCTGCACCCAGTGTCACCCACACCACTCTGCTCTGTCCCTGCACCCAGTGTCACCCACACCACTCTGCTCTGTCCCTGCACCCAGTGTCACCCACACCACTCTGCTCTGTCCCTGCACCCAGTGCCACCCACACCACTCTGCTCTGTCCCTGCACCCAGTGCCACCCACACCTCTCTGCTCTGTCCCTGCTCTGCACCCAGTGCCACCCACAGCACTCTGCTCTGTCCCTGCTCTGCACCCAGTGTCACCCACAGCACTCTGCTCTGTCCCTGCTCTGCACCCAGTGTCACCCACACCTCTCTGCTCTGTCCCTGCACCCAGTGTCACCCACACCACTCTGCTCTGTCCCTGCTCTGCACCCAGTGCCACCCACACCACTCTGCTCTGTCCCTGCACCCAGTGTCACCCACACCACTCTGCTCTGTCCCTGTACCCAGTGTCACCCACAGCACTCTGCTCTGTCCCTGCTCAGCACCCAGTGTCACCCACACCACTCTGCTCTGTCCCTGCTCTGCACCCAATGTCACCCACAGCACTCTGCTCTGTCCCTGCTCTGCACCCAGTGTCACCCACACCACTCTGCTCTGTCCCTGCACCCAGTGTCACCCACACCACTCTGCTCTGTCCCTGCTCTGCACCCAATGTCACCCACAGCACTCTGCTCTGTCCCTGCACCCAGTGTCACCCACAGCACTCTGCTCTGTCCCTGCTCTGCACCCAGTGTCACCCACACCACTCTGCTCTGTCCCTGCACCCAGTGTCACCCACACCTCTTTGCTCTGTCCCTGGTCTGCAGCCAGTGTCACCCACACCACTCTGCTCTGTCCCTGCTCTGCACCCAGTGCCACCCACACCACTCTGCTCTGTCCCTGCTCTGCACCCAGTGTCACCCACATCTCTCTGCTCTGTCCCTGCACCCAGTGTCACCCACACCACTCTGCTCTGTCCCTGCACAGCACCCAGTGTCACCCACACCACTCTGCTCTGTCCCTGCACCCAGTGTCACCCACACCTCTCTGCTCTGTCCCTGCTCTGCACCCAGTGTCACCCACACCACTCTGCTCTGTCCCTGCTCTGCACCCAGTGTCACCCTCACCACTCTGCTCTGTCCCTGCCCCCAGTGTCACCCACACCAGTCTGCTCTGTCCCTGCTCTGCACCCAGTGTCACCCACACCACTCTGCTCTGTCCCTGCTCTGCACCCAATGTCACCCACAGCACTCTGCTCTGTCCCTGCTCTGCACCCAGTGTCACCCACACCACTCTGCTCTGTCCCTGCACCCAGTGTCACCCACACCACTCTGCTCTGTCCCTGCTCTGCACCCAATGTCACCCACAGCACTCTGCTCTGTCCCTGCTCTGCACCCAGTGTCACCCACACCACTCTGCTCTGTCCCTGCACCCAGTGTCACCCACACCTCTTTGCTCTGTCCCTGGTCTGCAGCCAGTGTCACCCACACCACTCTGCTCTGTCCCTGCTCTGCACCCAGTGTCACCCACAGCACTCTGCTCTGTCCCTGCTCTGCACCCAGTGTCACCCACACCACTCTGCTCTGTCCCTGCTCTGCACCCAGTGTCACCCACATCTCTCTGCTCTGTCCCTGCACCCAGTGTCACCCACACCACTCTGCTCTGTCCCTGCTCTGCACCCAGTGTCACCCTCACCACTCTGCTCTGTCCCTGCCCCCAGTGTCACCCACACCAGTCTGCTCTGTCCCTGCTCTGCACCCAGTGTCACCCACAGCACTCTGCTCTGTCCCTGCTCTGCACCCAGTGTCACCCTCACCACTCTGCTCTGTCCCTGCCCCCAGTGTCACCCACACCACTCTGCTCTGTCCCTGCACAGCACCCAGAGACACCCACACCACTCTGCTCTGTCCCTGCACCCAGTGTCACCCACACCACTCTGCTCTGTCCCTGCACCCAGTGTCACCCACACCACTCTGCTCTGTCCCTGCACCCAGTGTCACCCACACCACTCTGCTCTGTCCCTGCACCCAGTGTCACCCACACCACTCTGCTCTGTCCCTGCCCCCAGTGTCACCCACACCAGTCTGCTCTGTCCCTGCTCTGCACCCAGTGTCACCCACAGCACTCTGCTCTGTCCCAGCACCCAGTGTCACCCACACCACTCTGCTCTGTCCCTGCACCCAGTGTCACCCACACCACTCTGCTCTGTCCCTGCTCTGCACCCAGTGTCACCCACACCACTCTGCTCTGTCCCTGATCTGCACCCAGTGTCACCCACACCACTCTGCTCTGTCCCTGCACAGCACCCAGTGCCACCCACACCACTCTGCTCTGTCCCTGCTCTGCACCCAGTGTCACCCACACCACTCTGCTCTGTCCCTGCTCTGCACCCAGTGTCACCCACACCACTCTGCTCTGTCCCTGCACCCAGTGTCACCCACAGCACTCTGCTCTGTCCCTGCACAGCACCCAGAGACACCCACACCACTCTGCTCTGTCCCTGCACAGCACCCAGTGTCACCCACACCACTCTGCTCTGTCCCTGCACCCAGTGCCACCCACAGCACTCTGCTCTGTCCCTGCTCTGCACCCAGTGTCACCCACAGCACTCTGCTCTGTCCCTGCTCTGCACCCAGTGTCACCCACACCACTCTGCTCTGTCCCTGCTCTGCACCCAGTGTCACCCACAGCACTCTGCTCTGTCCCTGCTCTGCACCCAGTGTCACCCACACCACTCTGCTCTGTCCCTGCACCCAGTGTCACCCACACCACTCTGCTCTGTCCCTGCACCCAGTGTCACCCACACCTCTCTGCTCTGTCCCTGCTCTGCACCCAGTGTCACCCACACCACTCTGCTCTGTCCCTGCTCTGCACCCAGTGTCACCCACACCACTCTGCTCTGTCCCTGCACCCAGTGTCACCCACAGCACTCTGCTCTGTCCCTGCACCCAGTGTCACCCACAGCACTCTGCTCTGTCCCTGCACCCAGTGTCACCCACAGCACTCTGCTCTGTCCCTGCACCCAGTGTCACCCACACCACTCTGCTCTGTCCCTGCACCCAGTGTCACCCACAGCACTCTGCTCTGTCCCTGCACCCAGTGTCACCCACAGCACTCTGCTCTGTCCCTGCTCTGCACCCAGTGTCACCCACACCACTCTGCTCTGTCCCTGCACAGCACCCAGTGTCACCCACACCTCTCTGCTCTGTCCCTGCACAGCACCCAGTGTCACCCACAACTCTCTGCTCTGTCCCTGCACCCAGTGTCACCCACACCACTCTGCTCTGTCCCTGCACCCAGTGTCACCCACACCTCTCTGCTCTGTCCCTGCACCCAGTGTCACCCACAACTCTCTGCTCTGTCCCTGCACCCAGTGTCACCCACACCTCTCTGCTCTGTCCCTGCACCCAGTGTCACCCACAGCACTCTGCTCTGTCCCTGCACCCAGTGTCACCCACACCACTCTGCTCTGTCCCTGCTCTGCACCCAGTGTCACCCACACCACTCTGCTCTGTCCCTGCTCTGCACCCAGTGTCACCCACACCACTCTGCTCTGTCCCTGCTCTGCACCCAGTGTCACCCACACCACTCTGCTCTGTCCCTGCACCCAGTGTCACCCACACCACTCTGCTCTGTCCCTGCACCCAGTGTCACCCACACCACTCTGCTCTGTCCCTGCACCCAGTGTCACCCACACCACTCTGCTCTGTCCCTGCTCTGCACCCAGTGCCACCCACACCACTCTGCTCTGTCCCTGCTCTGCACCCAGTGTCACCCACAGCACTCTGCTCTGTCCCTGCTCTGCACCCAGTGTCACCCACACCACTCTGCTCTGTCCCTGCACCCAGTGTCACCCACACCACTCTGCTCTGTCCCTGCACCCAGTGTCACCCACACCACTCTGCTCTGTCTCTGCACCCAGTGTCACCCACAGCACCCTGCTCTGTCCCTGCTCTGCACCCAGTGTCACCCACACCACTCTGCTCTGTCCCTGCTCTGCACCCAGTGTCACCCACACCTCTCTGCTCTGTCCCTGCACCCAGTGTCACCCACACCACTCTGCTCTGTCCCTGCACCCAGTGCCACCCACACCACTCTGCTCTGTCCCTGCTCTGCACCCAGTGTCACCCGCACCACTCTGCTCTGTCCCTGCTCTGCACCCAGTGTCACCCACACCTCTCTGCTCTGTCCCTGCACCCAGTGCCACCCACAGCACTCTGCTCTGTCCCTGCACCCAGTGTCACCCACACCACTCTGCTCTGTCCCTGCACCCAGTGCCACCCACAGCACTCTGCTCTGTCCCTGCACCCAGTGTCACCCACACCACTCTGCTCTGTCCCTGCTCTGCACCCAGTGTCACCCACACCACTCTGCTCTGTCCCTGCACCCAGTGTCACCCACACCACTCTGCTCTGTCCCTGCACCCAGTGCCACCCACACCACTCTGCTCTGTCCCTGCTCTGCACCCAGTGTCACCCACAGCACTCTGCTCTGTCCCTGCTCTGCACCCAGTGTCACCCACACCTCTCTGCTCTGTCCCTGCACCCAGTGTCACCCACACCACTCTGCTCTGTCCCTGCACCCAGTGTCACCCACAGCACTCTGCTCTGTCCCTGCTCAGCACCCAGTGTCACCCACAGCACTCTGCTCTGTCCCTGCTCAGCACCCAGTGCCACCCACACCACCCTGCTCTGTCCCTGCTCTGCACCCAGTGTCACCCACACCACTCTGCTCTGTCCCTGCACCCAGTGTCACCCACACCTCTCTGCTCTGTCCCTGCACCCAGTGTCACCCACAGCACTCTGCTCTGTCCCTGCACCCAGTGCCACCCACACCACTCTGCTCTGTCCCTGCACCCAGTGTCACCCACAGCACTCTGTCCCTGCTCTGCACCCAGTGTCACCCACACCACTCTGCTCAGTCCCTGCACCCAGTGTCACCCACACCTCTCTGCTCTGTCCCTGCACCCAGTGTCACCCACACCACTCTGCTCTGTCCCTGCACCCAGTGTCACCCACACCACTCTGCTCTGTCCCTGCACCCAGTGTCACCCACACCACTCTGCTCTGTCCCTGCACCCAGTGCCACCCACACCACTCTGCTCTGTCCCTGCACCCAGTGTCACCCACACCACTCTGTCCCTGCACCCAGTGTCACCCACAGCACTCTGCTCTGTCCCTGCACCCAGTGTCACCCACACCACTCTGCTCTGTCCCTGCACCTAGTGTCACCCACACCACTCTGCTCTGTCCCTGCTTTGCACCCAGTGTCACCCACACCACTCTGCTCTGTCCCTGCTCTGCACCCAGTGCCACCCACACCACTCTGCTCTGTCCCTGCACCCAGTGTCACCCACACCACTCTGCTCTGTCCCTGCTCTGCACCCAGTGTCACCCACACCACTCTGCTCTGTCCCTGCACCCAGTGTCACCCACACCACTCTGCTCTGTCCCTGCTCTGCACCCAGTGTCACCCACAGCACTCTGCTCTGTCCCTGCTCTGCACCCAGTGTCACCCACACCACTCTGCTCTGTCCCTGCACCCAGTGTCACCCACACCTCTCTGCTCTGTCCCTACACAGCACCCAGTGTCACCCACAGCACTCTGCTCTGTCCCTGCTCTGCACCCAGTGTCACCCACACCACTCTGCTCTGTCCCTACACAGCACCCAGTGTCACCCACAGCACTTTGCTCTGTCCCTGCACCCAGTATCACCCACACCACTCTGCTCTGTCCCTGCTCTGCACCCAGTGTCACCCACACCACTCTGCTCTGTCCCTGCACCCAGTGTCACCCACACCACTCTGCTCTGTCCCTGCACCCAGTGTCACCCACACCTCTCTGCTCTGTCCCTACACAGCACCCAGTGTCACCCACAGCACTCTGCTCTGTCCCTGCTCTGCACCCAGTGTCACCCACACCACTCTGCTCTGTCCCTACACAGCACCCAGTGTCACCCACAGCACTCTGCTCTGTCCCTGCTCAGCACCCAGTGTCACCCACAGCACTCTGCTCTGTCCCTGCACCCAGTGTCACCCACACCACTCTGCTCTGTCCCTGCTCTGCACCCAGTATCACCCACACCACTCTGCTCTGTCCCTGCTCTGCACCCAGTGTCACCCACACCACTCTGCTCTGTCCCTGCTCTGCACCCAGTGTCACCCACACCACTCTGCTCTGTCCCTACACCCAGTGTCACCCACACCACTCTGCTCTGTCCCTGCACCCAGTGTCACCCACACCACTCTGCTCTGTCCCTGCTCTGCACCCAGTGTCACCCACACCACTCTGCTCTGTCCCTGCACCCAGTGTCACCCACACCACTCTGCTCTGTCCCTGCACCCAGTGTCACCCACACCACTCTGCTCTGTCCCTGCTCTGCACCCAGTGCCACCCACACCACTCTGCTCTGTCCCTGCTCTGCACCCAGTGTCACCCACACCACTCTGCTCTGTCCCTGCTCTGCACCCAGTGTCACCCACACCACTCTGCTCTGTCCCTGCTCTGCACCCAGTGTCACCCACACCACTCTGCTCTGTCCCTGCACCCAGTGTCACCCACACCACTCTGCTCTGTCCCTGCTCTGCACCCAGTGTCACCCACACCACTCTGCTCTGTCCCTGCTCTGCACCCAGTGTCACCCACAGCACTCTGCTCTGTCCCTGCTCTGCACCCAGTGTCACCCACACCACTCTGCTCTGTCCCTGCACCCAGTGTCACCCACACCACTCTGCTCTGTCCCTGCACCCAGTGTCACCCACACCACTCTGCTCTGTCCCTGCTCTGCACCCAGTGTCACCCACACCACTCTGCTCTGTCCCTGCTCTGCACCCAGTGTCACCCACACCACTCTGCTCTGTCCCTGCACCCAGTGCCACCCACACCACTCTGCTCTGTCCCTGCACCCAGTGTCACCCACACCAGTCTGCTCTGTCCCTGCACCCAGTGCCACCCACAGCACTCTGCTCTGTCCCTGCACCCAGTGTCACCCACACCACTCTGCTCTGTCCCTGCACCCAGTGCCACCCACACCACTCTGCTCTGTCCCTGCTCTGCACCCAGTGTCACCCACAGCACTCTGCTCTGTCCCTGCTCTGCACCCAGTGCCACCCACACCTCTCTGCTCTGTCCCTGCTCTGCACCCAGTGCCACCCACACCACTCTGCTCTGTCCCTGCTCTGCACCCAGTGTCACCCACAGCACTCTGCTCTGTCCCTGCTCTGCACCCAGTGTCACCCACACCTCTCTGCTCTGTCCCTGCACCCAGTGTCACCCACACCACTCTGCTCTGTCCCTGCTCTGCACCCAGTGCCACCCACACCACTCTGCTCTGTCCCTGCACCCAGTGTCACCCACACCACTCTGCTCTGTCCCTGCACCCAGTGTCACCCACACCACTCTGCTCTGTCCCTGCACTCAGTGTCACCCACAGCACTCTGCTCTGTCCCTGCACCCAGTGTCACCCACACCACTCTGCTCTGTCCCTGCACAGCACCCAGTGTCACCCACACCACTCTGCTCTGTCCCTGCACCCAGTGTCACCCACACCACTCTGCTCTGTCCCTGCACCCAGTGTCACCCACAGCACTCTGCTCTGTCCCTGCTCTGCACCCAGTGTCACCCACACCACTCTGCTCTGTCCCTGCACCCAGTGTCACCCACAGCACTCTGCTCTGTCCCTGCTCTGCACCCAGTGTCACCCACACCACTCTGCTCTGTCCCTGCACCCAGTGTCACCCACACCACTCTGCTCTGTCCCTGCACCCAGTGTCACCCACACCACTCTGCTCTGTCCCTGCACCCAGTGCCACCCACAGCACTCTGCTCTGTCCCTTCACCCAGTGTCACCCACACCACTCTGCTCTGTCCCTGCTCTGCACCCAGTGTCACCCACACCACTCTGCTCTGTCCCTGCTCTGCACCCAGTGTCACCCACACCACTCTGCTCTGTCCCTGCTCTGCACCCAGTGTCACCCACACCACTCTGCTCTGTCCCTGCACCCAGTGTCACCCACACCACTCTGCTCTGTCCCTGCACCCAGTGTCACCCACACCACTCTGCTCTGTCCCTGCACCCAGTGTCACCCACACCTCTCTGCTCTGTCCCTGCTCTGCACCCAGTGTCACCCACACCACTCTGCTCTGTCCCTGTACCCAGTGTCACCCACACCACTCTGCTCTGTCCCTGCTCTGCACCCAGTGTCACCCACACCACTCTGCTCTGTCCCTGCACCCAGTGTCACCCACACCACTCTGCTCTGTCCCTGCACCCAGTGTCACCCACACCTCTCTGCTCTGTCCCTGCACCTAGTGTCACCCACACCTCTCTGCTCTGTCCCTGCACCCAGTGTCACCCACACCACTCTGCTCTGTCCCTACTCTGCACCCAGTGTCACCCACACCACTCTGCTCTGTCCCTGCTCTGCACCCAGTGTCACCCACACCACTCTGCTCTGTCCCTGCTCTGCACCCAGTGTCACCCACACCACTCTGCTCTGTCCCTGCTCTGCACCCAGTGTCACCCACACCTCTCTGCTCTGTCCCTGCACCCAGTGTCACCCACACCTCTCTGCTCTGTCCCTGCTCTGCACCCAGTGTCACCCACACCACTCTGCTCTGTCCCTGCTCTGCACCCAATGTCACCCACACCACTCTGCTCTGTCCCTGCACCCAGTGTCACCCACACCACTCTGCTCTGTCCCTGCACCCAGTGTCACCCACACCACTCTGCTCTGTCCCTGCTCTGCACCCAGTGTCACCCACAGCACTCTGCTCTGTCCCTGCACCCAGTGTCACCCACACCACTCTGCTCTGTCCCTGCTCTGCACCCAGTGTCACCCACACCACTCTGCTCTGTCCCTGCACCCAGTGTCACCCACAGCACTCTGCTCTGTCCCTGCACCCAGTGTCACCCACACCACTCTGCTCTGTCCCTGCACCCAGTGTCACCCACACCACTCTGCTCTGTCCCTGCACCCAGTGTCACCCACACCTCTCTGCTCTGTCCCTGCTCTGCACCCAGTGTCACCCACACCACTCTGCTCTGTCCCTGCTCTGCACCCAGTGTCACCCACACCACTCTGCTCTGTCCCTGCACCCAGTGCCACCCACAGCACTCTGCTCTGTCCCTGCTCTGCACCCAGTGTCACCCACACCACTCTGCTCTGTCCCTGCACCCAGTGCCACCCACACCACTCTGCTCTGTCCCTGCACCCAGTGTCACCCACACCACTCTGCTCTGTCCCTGCACCCAGTGTCACCCACACCACTCTGCTCTGTCCCTGCACCCAGTGTCACCCACACCACTCTGCTCTGTCCCTGCTCTGCACCCAGTGTCACCCACACCACTCTGCTCTGTCCCTGCACCCAGTGTCACCCACACCACTCTGCTCTGTCCCTGCACCCAGTGTCACCCACACCACTCTGCTCTGTCCCTGCTCTGCACCCAGTGTCACCCACACCACTCTGCTCTGTCCCTGCACCCAGTGTCACCCACAGCACTCTGCTCTGTCCCTGCACCCAGTGTCACCCACACCACTCTGCTCTGTCCCTGCACCCAGTGTCACCCACACCACCCTGCTCTGTCCCTGCACCCAGTGTCACCCACACCACTCTGCTCTGTCCCTGCTCTGCACCCAGTGTCACCCACACCACTCTGCTCTGTCCCTGCTCTGCACCCAGTGTCACCCACACCACTCTGCTCTGTCCCTGCTCTGCACCCAGTGTCACCCACACCACTCTGCTCTGTCCCTGCACCCAGTGTCACCCACACCACTCTGCTCTGTCCCTGCACCCAGTGTCACCCACACCACTCTGCTCTGTCCCTGCACCCAGTGTCACCCACACCACTCTGCTCTGTCCCTGCTCTGCACCCAGTGTCACCCACACCACTCTGCTCTGTCCCTGCACCCAGTGTCACCCACAGCACTCTGCTCTGTCCCTGCACCCAGTGTCACCCACACCACTCTGCTCTGTCCCTGCTCTGCACCCAGTGTCACCCACACCACTCTGCTCTGTCCCTGCACCCAGTGTCACCCACACCACTCTGCTCTGTCCCTGCTCTGCACCCAGTGCCACCCACAGCACTCTGCTCTGTCCCTGCACCCAGTGTCACCCACACCACTCTGCTCTGTCCCTGCTCTGCACCCAGTGTCACCCACACCACTCTGCTCTGTCCCTGCTCTGCACCCAGTGTCACCCACACCACTCTGCTCTGTCCCTGCACCCAGTGTCACCCACACCACTCTGCTCTGTCCCTGCACCCAGTGTCACCCACACCACTCTGCTCTGTCCCTGCACCCAGTGTCACCCACAGCACCCTGCTCTGTCCCTGCACCCAGTATCAGCCACACCACTCTGCTCTGTCCCTGCTCTGCACCCAGTGTCACCCACAGCACTCTGCTCTGTCCCTGCTCTGCACCCAGTGCCACCCACACCACTCTGCTCTGTCCCTGCACCCAGTGTCACCCACACCACTCTGCTCTGTCCCTGCTCTGCACCCAGTGTCACCCACACCACTCTGCTCTGTCCCTGCACCCAGTGTCACCCACACCACTCTGCTCTGTCCCTGCACCCAGTGTCACCCACACCTCTCTGCTCTGTCCCTGCACCCAGTGTCACCCACACCACTCTGCTCTGTCCCTGCACCCAGTGTCACCCACACCACTCTGCTCTGTCCCTGCACCCAGTGTCACCCACACCACTCTGCTCTGTCCCTGCTCTGCACCCAGTGTCACCCACACCACTCTGCTCTGTCCCTGCTCTGCACCCAGTGTCACCCACACCACTCTGCTCTGTCCCTGCACCCAGTGTCACCCACAGCACTCTGCTCTGTCCCTGCACCCAGTGTCACCCACACCACTCTGCTCTGTCCCTGCACCCAGTGTCACCCACACCACTCTGCTCAGTCCCTGCACCCAGTGTCACCCACACCACTCTGCTCTGTCCCTGCTCTGCACCCAGTGTCACCCACACCACTCTGCTCTGTCCCTGCACCCAGTGTCACCCACACCACTCTGCTCTGTCCCTGCACCCAGTGTCACCCACAGCACTCTGCTCTGTCCCTGCACCCAGTGTCACCCACACCACTCTGCTCTGTCCCTGCTCTGCACCCAGTGTCACCCACACCACTCTGCTCTGTCCCTGCTCTGCACCCAGTGTCACCCACACCACTCTGCTCTGTCCCTGCACCCAGTGTCACCCACACCTCTCTGCTCTGTCCCTGCTCTGCACCCAGTGTCACCCACACCACTCTGCTCTGTCCCTGCACCCAGTGTCACCCACACCACTCTGCTCTGTCCCTGCACCCAGTGCCACCCACACCACTCTGCTCTGTCCCTGCACCCAGTGTCACCCACAGCACTCTGCTCTGTCCCTGCACCCAGTGCCACCCACAGCACTCTGCTCTGTCCCTGCTCTGCACCCAGTGTCACCCACACCACTCTGCTCTGTCCCTGCTCTGCACCCAGTGTCACCCACACCACTCTGCTCTGTCCCTGCACCCAGTGTCACCCACACCACTCTGCTCTGTCCCTGCTCTGCACCCAGTGTCACCCACACCACTCTGCTCTGTCCCTGCACCCAGTGTCACCCACACCACTCTGCTCTGTCCCTGCTCTGCACCCAGTGCCACCCACACCACTCTGCTCTGTCCCTGCACCCAGTGTCACCCACACCACTCTGCTCTGTCCCTGCACCCAGTGTCACCCACACCACTCTGCTCTGTCCCTGCACCCAGTGTCACCCACACCACTCTGCTCTGTCCCTGCACCCAGTGCCACCCACAGCACTCTGCTCTGTCCCTGCACCCAGTGTCACCCACACCTCTCTGCTCTGTCCCTGCTCTGCACCCAGTGCCACCCACACCACTCTGCTCTGTCCCTGCACCCAGTGTCACCCACACCACTCTGCTCTGTCCCTGCTCTGCACCCAATGTCACCCACAGCACTCTGCTCTGTCCCTGCACCCAGTGTCACCCACACCACTCTGCTCTGTCCCTGCTCTGCACCCAGTGTCACCCACACCACTCTGCTCTGTCCCTGCTCTGCACCCAGTGTCACCCACACCTCTCTGCTCTGTCCCTGCTCTGCACCCAGTGTCACCCACACCACTCTGCTCTGTCCCTGTACCCAGTGTCACCCACAGCACTCTGCTCTGTCCCTGCACCCAGTGTCACCCACACCACTCTGCTCTGTCCCTGCACCCAGTGTCACCCACATCACTCTGCTCTGTCCCTGCA
This sequence comes from Ascaphus truei, assembly GCF_040206685.1. NCBI lineage: Eukaryota > Metazoa > Chordata > Amphibia > Anura > Ascaphidae > Ascaphus > Ascaphus truei. The sequence goes on along the minus strand of NC_134490.1, from coordinate 424,058 downwards.
CCCAGTGTCACCCACACCACTCTGCTCTGTCCCTGCACCCAGTGTCACCCACACCACTCTGCTCTGTCCCTGCACCCAGTGTCACCCACACCACTCTGCTCTGTCCCTGCACCCAGTGTCACCCACACCACTCTGCTCTGTCCCTGCTCTGCACCCAGTGTCACCCACACCACTCTGCTCTGTCCCTGCTCTGCACCCAGTGTCACCCACACCACTCTGCTCTGTCCCTGCACCCAGTGTCACCCACAGCACTCTGCTCTGTCCCTGCACCCAGTGTCACCCACACCACTCTGCTCTGTCCCTGCACCCAGTGTCACCCACACCACTCTGCTCAGTCCCTGCACCCAGTGTCACCCACACCACTCTGCTCTGTCCCTGCTCTGCACCCAGTGTCACCCACACCACTCTGCTCTGTCCCTGCACCCAGTGTCACCCACACCTCTCTGCTCTGTCCCTGCTCTGCACCCAGTGTCACCCACACCACTCTGCTCTGTCCCTGCACCCAGTGTCACCCACACCACTCTGCTCTGTCCCTGCACCCAGTGCCACCCACACCACTCTGCTCTGTCCCTGCACCCAGTGTCACCCACAGCACTCTGCTCTGTCCCTGCACCCAGTGCCACCCACAGCACTCTGCTCTGTCCCTGCTCTGCACCCAGTGTCACCCACACCACTCTGCTCTGTCCCTGCTCTGCACACAGTGTCACCCACACCACTCTGCTCTGTCCCTGCACCCAGTGTCACCCACACCACTCTGCTCTGTCCCTGCTCTGCACCCAGTGTCACCCACACCACTCTGCTCTGTCCCTGCACCCAGTGTCACCCACACCACTCTGCTCTGTCCCTGCTCTGCACCCAGTGCCACCCACACCACTCTGCTCTGTCCCTGCACCCAGTGTCACCCACACCACTCTGCTCTGTCCCTGCACCCAGTGTCACCCACACCACTCTGCTCTGTCCCTGCACCCAGTGTCACCCACACCACTCTGCTCTGTCCCTGCACCCAGTGCCACCCACAGCACTCTGCTCTGTCCCTGCACCCAGTGTCACCCACACCTCTCTGCTCTGTCCCTGCTCTGCACCCAGTGCCACCCACACCACTCTGCTCTGTCCCTGCACCCAGTGTCACCCACACCACTCTGCTCTGTCCCTGCTCTGCACCCAATGTCACCCACAGCACTCTGCTCTGTCCCTGCACCCAGTGTCACCCACACCACTCTGCTCTGTCCCTGCTCTGCACCCAGTGTCACCCACACCACTCTGCTCTGTCCCTGCTCTGCACCCAGTGTCACCCACACCTCTCTGCTCTGTCCCTGCTCTGCACCCAGTGTCACCCACACCACTCTGCTCTGTCCCTGTACCCAGTGTCACCCACAGCACTCTGCTCTGTCCCTGCACCCAGTGTCACCCACACCACTCTGCTCTGTCCCTGCACCCAGTGTCACCCACATCACTCTGCTCTGTCCCTGCACCCAGTGTCACCCACACCACTCTGCTCTGTCCCTGCACCCAGTGTCACCCACACCACTCTGCTCTGTCCCTGCACCCAGTGTCACCCACACCACTCTGCTCTGTCCCTGCACCCAGTGTCACCCACAGCACTCTGCTCTGTCCCTGCTCTGCACCCAGTGTCACCCACACCACTCTGCTCTGTCCCTGCACCCAGTGTCACCCACACCACTCTGCTCTGTCCCTGCACCCAGTATCACCCACACCACTCTGCTCTGTCCCTGCTCTGCACCCAGTGTCACCCACATCACTCTGCTCTGTCCCTGCACCCAGTGTCACCCACACCACTCTGCTCTGTCCCTGCACCCAGTGTCACCCACACCACTCTGCTCTGTCCCTGCACCCAGTGTCACCCACACCACTCTGCTCTGTCCCTGCACCCAGTGTCACCCACAGCACTCTGCTCTGTCCCTGCACCCAGTGTCACTCACAGCACTCTGCTCTGTCCCTGCACCCAGTGTCACCCACACCACTCTGCTCTGTCCCTGCACCCAGTGTCACCCACAGCACTCTGCTCTGTCCCTGCACCCAGTGTCACCCACACCACTCTGCTCTGTCCCTGCACCCAGTGTCACCCACAGCACTCTGCTCTGTCCCTGCTCTGCACCCAGTGTCACCCACACCACTCTGCTCTGTCCCTGCTCTGCACCCAGTGTCACCCACACCACTCTGCTCTGTCCCTGCACCCAGTGTCACCCACACCACTCTGCTCTGTCCCTGCTCTGCACCCAGTGTCACCCACAGCACTCTGCTCTGTCCCTGCTCTGCACCCAGTGTCACCCACAGCACTCTGCTCTGTCCCTGCTCTGCACCCAGTGTCACCCACACCACTCTGCTCTGTCCCTGCACCCAGTGTCACCCACACCACTCTGCTCTGTCCCTGCTCAGCACCCAGTGTCACCCACACCACTCTGCTCTGTCCCTGCTCTGCACCCAATGTCACCCACAGCACTCTGCTCTGTCCCTGCTCTGCACCCAGTGTCACCCACACCACTCTGCTCTGTCCCTGCACCCAGTGTCACCCACACCACTCTGCTCTGTCCCTGCTCTGCACCCAATGTCACCCACAGCACTCTGCTCTGTCCCTGCTCTGCACCCAGTGTCACCCACACCACTCTGCTCTGTCCCTGCACCCAGTGTCACCCACAGCACTCTGCTCTGTCCCTGCTCTGCACCCAGTGTCACCCACACCACTCTGCTCTGTCCCTGCACCCAGTGTCACCCACACCTCTTTGCTCTGTCCCTGGTCTGCAGCCAGTGTCACCCACACCACTCTGCTCTGTCCCTGCTCTGCACCCAGTGCCACCCACACCACTCTGCTCTGTCCCTGCTCTGCACCCAGTGTCACCCACAGCACTCTGCTCTGTCCCTGCACCCAGTGTCACCCACACCACTCTGCTCTGTCCCTGCACAGCACCCAGTGTCACCCACACCACTCTGCTCTGTCCCTGCTCAGCACCCAGTGTCACCCACACCACTCTGCTCTGTCCCTGCTCTGCACCCAATGTCACCCACAGCACTCTGCTCTGTCCCTGCTCTGCACCCAGTGTCACCCACACCACTCTGCTCTGTCCCTGCACCCAGTGTCACCCACACCACTCTGCTCTGTCCCTGCTCTGCACCCAGTGTCACCCACACCACTCTGCTCTGTCCCTACACAGCACCCAGTGTCACCCACACCACTCTGCTCTGTCCCTGCACCCAGTGTCACCCACAGCACTCTGCTCTGTCCCTGCTCTGCACCCAGTGTCACCCACACCACTCTGCTCTGTCCCTGCACCCAGTGTCACCCACACCTCTTTGCTCTGTCCCTGGTCTGCAGCCAGTGTCACCCACACCACTCTGCTCTGTCCCTGCTCTGCACCCAGTGCCACCCACACCACTCTGCTCTGTCCCTGCTCTGCACCCAGTGTCACCCACATCTCTCTGCTCTGTCCCTGCACCCAGTGTCACCCACACCACTCTGCTCTGTCCCTGCTCTGCACCCAGTGTCACCCACACCACTCTGCTCTGTCCCTGCTCTGCACCCAGTGTCACCCTCACCACTCTGCTCTGTCCCTGCCCCCAGTGTCACCCACACCAGTCTGCTCTGTCCCTGCTCTGCACCCAGTGTCACCCACACCACTCTGCTCTGTCCCTGCTCTGCACCCAATGTCACCCACAGCACTCTGCTCTGTCCCTGCTCTGCACCCAGTGTCACCCACACCACTCTGCTCTGTCCCTGCTCTGCACCCAGTGTCACCCACACCACTCTGCTCTGTCCCTGCTCTGCACCCAATGTCACCCACAGCACTCTGCTCTGTCCCTGCTCTGCACCCAGTGTCACCCACACCACTCTGCTCTGTCCCTGCACCCAGTGTCACCCACACCTCTTTGCTCTGTCCCTGGTCTGCAGCCAGTGTCACCCACACCACTCTGCTCTGTCCCTGCTCTGCACCCAGTGTCACCCACAGCACTCTGCTCTGTCCCTGCTCTGCACCCAGTGTCACCCACACCACTCTGCTCTGTCCCTGCTCTGCACACAGTGTCACCCACATCTCTCTGCTCTGTCCCTGCACTCAGTGTCACCCACACCACTCTGCTCTGTCCCTGCTCTGCACCCAGTGTCACCCTCACCACTCTGCTCTGTCCCTGCCCCCAGTGTCACCCACACCAGTCTGCTCTGTCCCTGCTCTGCACCCAGTGTCACCCACAGCACTCTGCTCTGTCCCTGCTCTGCACCCAGTGTCACCCTCACCACTCTGCTCTGTCCCTGCCCCCAGTGTCACCCACACCACTCTGCTCTGTCCCTGCACAGCACCCAGAGACACCCACAGCACTCTGCTCTGTCCCTGCACCCAGTGTCACCCACACCACTCTGCTCTGTCCCTGCACCCAGTGTCACCCACACCACTCTGCTCTGTCCCTGCACCCAGTGTCACCCACACCACTCTGCTCTGTCCCTGCACCCAGTGTCACCCACACCACTCTGCTCTGTCCCTGCCCCCAGTGTCACCCACACCAGTCTGCTCTGTCCCTGCTCTGCACCCAGTGTCACCCACAGCACTCTGCTCTGTCCCAGCACCCAGTGTCACCCACACCACTCTGCTCTGTCCCTGCACCCAGTGCCACCCACATCTCTCTGCTCTGTCCCTGCTCTGCACCCAGTGTCACCCACACCACTCTGCTCTGTCCCTGATCTGCACCCAGTGTCACCCACACCACTCTGCTCTGTCCCTGCACAGCACCCAGTGCCACCCACACCACTCTGCTCTGTCCCTGCTCTGCACCCAGTGTCACCCACACCACTCTGCTCTGTCCCTGCTCTGCACCCAGTGTCACCCACACCACTCTGCTCTGTCCCTGCACCCAGTGTCACCCACAGCACTCTGCTCTGTCCCTGCACAGCACCCAGAGACACCCACACCACTCTGCTCTGTCCCTGCACAGCACCCAGTGTCACCCACACCACTCTGCTCTGTCCCTGCACCCAGTGCCACCCACACCACTCTGCTCTGTCCCTGCACCCAGTGTCACCCACACCACTCTGCTCTGTCCCTGCACCCAGTGTCACCCACACCACTCTGCTCTGTCCCTGCACCCAGTGTCACCCACACCACTCTGCTCTGTCCCTGCTCTGCACCCAGTGTCACCCACACCACTCTGCTCTGTCCCTGCACCCAGTGTCACCCACACCACTCTGCTCTGTCCCTGCACCCAGTGTCACCCACACCACTCTGCTCTGTCCCTGCTCTGCACCCAGTGTCACCCACAGCACTCTGCTCTGTCCCTGCTCTGCACCCAGTGCCACCCACAGCACTCTGCTCTGTCCCTGCTCTGCACCCAGTGTCACCCACACCACTCTGCTCTGTCCCTGCTCTGCACCCAGTGTCACCCACAGCACTCTGCTCTGTCCCTGCTCTGCACCCAGTGTCACCCACACCTCTCTGCTCTGTCCCTGCACCCAGTGTCACCCACACCACTCTGCTCTGTCCCTGCTCTGCACCCAGTGTCACCCACACCACTCTGCTCTGTCCCTGCACCCAGTGTCACCCACACCTCTCTGCTCTGTCCCTGCACCCAGTGTCACCCACACCACTCTGCTCTGTCCCTGCTCTGCACCCAGTGTCACCCACACCACTCTGCTCTGTCCCTGCTCTGCACCCAGTGTCACCCACAGCACTCTGCTCTGTCCCTGCTCTGCACCCAGTGTCACCCACAGCACTCTGCTCTGTCCCTGCTCAGCACCCAGTGCCACCCACAGCACTCTGCTCTGTCCCTGCTCTGCACCCAGTGTCACCCACAGCACTCTGCTCTGTCCCTGCTCTGCACCCAGTGTCACCCACACCACTCTGCTCTGTCCCTGCACCCAGTGTCACCCACACCACTCTGCTCTGTCCCTGCACCCAGTGCCACCCACACCACTCTGCTCTGTCCCTGCACCCAGTGTCACCCACACCACTCTGCTCTGTCCCTGCTCTGCACCCAGTGCCACCCACACCACTCTGCTCTGTCCCTGCACCCAGTGTCACCCACACCACTCTGCTCTGTCCCTGCTCAGCACCCAGTGTCACCCACAGCACTCTGCTCTGTCCCTGCACCCAGTGTCACCCACAGCACTCTGCTCTGTCCCTGCACCTAGTGTCACCCACACCACTCTGCTCTGTCCCTGCTCTGCACCCAGTGCCACCCACACCACTCTGCTCTGTCCCTGCACCCAGTGTCACCCACACCACTCTGCTCTGTCCCTGCTCAGCACCCAGTGTCACCCACACCACTCTGCTCTGTCCCTGCACCCAGTGTCACCCACACCACTCTGCTCTGTCCCTGCACCTAGTGTCACCCACACCACTCTGCTCTGTCCCTGCTCTGCACCCAGTGCCACCCACACCACTCTGCTCTGTCCCTGCTCTGCATCCAGTGTCACCCACAGCACTCTGCTCTGTCCCTGCACCCAGTGTCACCCACACCACTCTGCTCTGTCCCTGCACCCAGTGTCACCCACACCACTCTGCTCTGTCCCTGCACCCAGTGTCACCCACAGCACTCTGCTCTGTCCCTGCACCCAGTGCCACCCACACCACTCTGCTCTGTCCCTGCACCCAGTGTCACCCACACCACTCTGCTCTGTCCCTGCACCCAGTGTCACCCACACCACTCTGCTCTGTCCCTGCTCTGCACCCAGTGCCACCCACACCACTCTGCTCTGTCCCTGCTCTGCACCCAGTGTCACCCACACCACTCTGCTCTGTCCCTGCTCTGCACCCAGTGTCACCCACACCACTCTGCTCTGTCCCTACACCCAGTGTCACCCACACCACTCTGCTCTGTCCCTGCACCCAGTGTCACCCACACCTCTCTGCTCTGTCCCTGCTCTGCACCCAGTGTCACCCACACCACTCTGCTCTGTCCCTGCACCCAGTGTCACCCACACCACTCTGCTCTGTCCCTGCTCTGCACCCAGTGTCACCCACACCACTCTGCTCTGTCCCTGCTCTGCACCCAGTGCCACCCACACCTCTCTGCTCTGTCCCTACACAGCACCCAGTGTCACCCACACCACTCTGCTCTGTCCCTGCTCTGCACCCAGTGTCACCCACACCACTCTGCTCTGTCCCTGCTCTGCACCCAGTGTCACCCACAGCACTCTGCTCTGTCCCTGCACCCAGTGTCACCCACACCTCTCTGCTCTGTCCCTGCACCCAGTGTCACCCACACCACTCTGCTCTGTCCCTGCACCCAGTGTCACCCACACCACTCTGCTCTGTCCCTGCACCCAGAGTTACCCACACCACTCTGCTCTGTCCCTGCTCTGCACCCAGTGTCACCCACACCACTCTGTCCCTGCTCAGCACCCAGAGACACCCACACCACTCTGCTCTGTCCCTGCTCTGCACCCAGTGTCACCCACAGCACTCTGCTCTGTCCCTGCTCTGCACCCAGTGTCACCCACACCACAACTGCTCTGTCCCTGCTCTGCACCCAGTGTCACCCACAGCACTCTGCTCTGTCCCTGCTCTGCACCCAGTGTCACCCACACCACTCTGCTCTGTCCCTGCTCTGCACCCAGTGTCACCCACACCACTCTGCTCTGTCCCTGCACCCAGTGTCACCCACACCACAACTGCTCTGTCCCTGCACCCAGTGTCACCCACACCACTCTGCTCTGTCCCTGCACCCAGTGTCACCCACACCACTCTGCTCTGTCCCTGCACCCAGTGTCACCCACACCTCTCTGCTCTGTCCCTGCACCCAGTGTCACCCACACCTCTCTGCTCTGTCCCTGCACCCAGTGTCACCCACACCACTCTGCTCTGTCCCTGCACCCAGTGCCACCCACAGCACTCTGCTCTGTCCCTGCACCCAGTGTCACCCACACCACTCTGCTCTGTCCCTGCTCTGCACCCAGTGCCACCCACACCACTCTGCTCTGTCCCTGCTCTGCACCCAGTGCCACCCACACCTCTCTGCTCTGTCCCTGCACCCAGTGTCACCCACACCACTCTGCTCTGTCCCTGCACCCAGTGTCACCCACACCACTCTGCTCTGTCCCTGCTCTGCACCCAGTGCCACCCACACCACTCTGCTCTGTCCCTGCTCTGCACCCAGTGTCACCCACACCTCTCTGCTCTGTCCCTGCTCTGCACCCAGTGTCACCCACACCACTCTGCTCTGTCCCTGCACAGCACCCAGTGTCACCCACACCACTCTGCTCTGTCCCTGCACCTAGTGTCACCCACACCACTCTGCTCTGTCCCTGCACCCAGTGTCACCCACACCACTCTGCTCTGTCCCTGCTCTGCACCCAGTGTCACCCACACCACTCTGCTCTGTCCCTGCTCTGCACCCAGTGTCACCCACACCACTCTGCTCTGTCCCTGCTCTGCACCCAGTGTCACCCACAGCACTCTGCTCTGTCCCTGCACCCAGTGTCACCCACACCACTCTGCTCTGTCCCTGCACCCAGTGTCACCCACACCACTCTGCTCTGTCCCTGCTCTGCACCCAGTGCCACCCACAGCACTCTGCTCTGTCCCTGCTCTGCACCCAGTGTCACCCACACCACTCTGCTCTGTCCCTACACAGCACCCAGTGTCACCCACACCACTCTGCTCTGTCCCTACACAGCACCCAGTGTCACCCACACCACTCTGCTCTGTCCCTGCACCCAGTGTCACCCACAGCACTCTGCTCTGTCCCTGCTCTGCACCCAGTGTCACCCACACCACTCTGCTCTGTCCCTGCTCTGCACCCAGTGTCACCCACACCACTCTGCTCTGTCCCTGCTCTGCACCCAGTGTCACCCACACCACTCTGCTCTGTCCCTGCTCTGCACCCAGTGTCACCCACAGCACTCTGCTCTGTCCCTGCACCCAGTGTCACCCACACCACTCTGCTCTGTCCCTGCACCCAGTGTCACCCACACCACTCTGCTCTGTCCCTGCACCCAGTGTCACCCACAGCACTCTGCTCTGTCCCTGCTCTGCACCCAGTGTCACCCACACCACTCTGCTCTGTCCCTGCACCCAGTGTCACCCACACCACTCTGCTCTGTCCCTGCACCCAGTGTCACCCACACCACTCTGCTCTGTCCCTGCTCTGCACCCAGTGTCACCCACACCACTCTGCTCTGTCCCTGCACCCAGTGTCACCCACACCACTCTGCTCTGTCCCTGCTCTGCACCCAGTGTCACCCACACCACTCTGCTCTGTCCCTGCTCTGCATCCAGTGTCACCCACAGCACTCTGCTCTGTCCCTGCTCTGCACCCAGTGTCACCCACACCACTCTGCTCTGTCCCTGCTCTGCACCCAGTGTCACCCACACCACTCTGCTCTGTCCCTGCTCTGCACCCAGTGCCACCCACACCACTCTGCTCTGTCCCTGCTCTGCACCCAGTGCCACCCACACCACTCTGCTCTGTCCCTGCTCTGCACCCAGTGCCACCCACACCACTCTGCTCTGTCCCTGCACCCAGTGCCACCCACACCACTCTGCTCTGTCCCTGCTCAGCACCCAGTGTCACCCACACCACTCTGCTCTGTCCCTGCACCCAGTGTCACCCACAGCACTCTGCTCTGTCCCTGCTCAGCACCCAGTGTCACCCACACCACTCTGCTCTGTCCCTGCACCCAGTGTCACCCACAACTCTCTGCTCTGTCCCTACACAGCACCCAGTGTCACCCACACCACTCTGCTCTGTCCCTACACAGCACCCAGTGTCACCCACACCACTCTGCTCTGTCCCTGCACCTAGTGTCACCCACACCACTCTGCTCTGTCCCTGCACCCAGAGTTACCCACACCACTCTGTCCCTGCTCAGCACCCAGAGACACCCACAGCACCCTGCTCTGTCCCTACTCTGCACCCAGTGTCACCCACACCACTCTGCTCTGTCCCTGTACCCAGTGTCACCCACACCACTCTGCTCTGTCCCTGCACCCAGTGTCACCCACAACTCTCTGCTCTGTCCCTACACAGCACCCAGTGTCACCCACACCACTCTGCTCTGTCCCTACACAGCACCCAGTGTCACCCACACCACTCTGCTCTGTCCCTGCACCTAGTGTCACCCACACCACTCTGCTCTGTCCCTGCACCCAGAGTTACCCACACCACTCTGCTCTGTCCCTGCACCCAGAGTTACCCACACCACTCTGTCCCTGCTCAGCACCCAGAGACACCCACAGCACCCTGCTCTGTCCCTACTCTGCACCCAGTGTCACCCACAGCACTCTGCTCTGTCCCTGCTCTGCACCCAGTGTCACCCACAGCACTCTGCTCTGTCCCTGCAGGCAGTGTCACTGCAGTGCATTCAGTGACCCGTTCTCTCTCCAGTCTCAGGGAGCATGGGTCCCTGGCACAGCTGGGGGCTTCTTGTACTGACAGTAACCCTGATGTCTCTTGGTGAGTGAGCGTGTTTCTTTCCTCTCTGCCCTGAGGGTATTACTGAGGTGCTGGGTGGGGGTGCTGGGGGGTGCTGGGGGGGTGCATGGAAAAGTCTTCCACATGAGGGTTGTTTAATGTGTTTCGTTTCGCATTGTCTGCCAGGTTCCCACACTGACACTGACACTACTGTTAGTGCACAGGAAATGTTTATATGTGGTGTATTGTACTTAGTTATAGATAGTGTTATCGTTCTAATATGAGCTAGTTATAATATTGTTCTATTTTTATAGTTCGATAGTTAAAGGTATATTTATTTATTTATTGATTTATAAGATGTTTTATCAGCAAGTAATACAGTGAGAGTTACCGCTCATTCTCATGCATGTCCTGGGCACAGAGTTATAACATGTTACAGGCAGTAATACAGTGAGAGTTACCTCTCGTTCTCACCCATGTCCTGGGCACAGAGTTATAACGTGTGTTACAGGCAGTAATACAGTGAGAGTTACCGCTCGTTCTCACGCATGTCCTGGGCACAGAGTTATAACATGTTACAGGCAGTAATAGAGTGAGAGTTACCTCTCGTTCTCACGCATGTCCTGGGCACAGAGTTATAACATGTTACAGGAAGTAATACAGTGAGAGTTACCGCTCGTTCTCACGCATGTCCTGGGCACAGAGTTATAACGTGTTACAGGCAGTAATACAGTGAGAGTTACCTCTCGTTCTCACGCATGTCCCGGGCACAGAGTTATAACGTGTGTTACAGGCAGTAATACAGTGAGAGTTACCGCTCGTTCTCACGCATGTCCCGGGCACAGAGTTATAACGTGTGTTACAGGCAGTAATACAGTGAGAGTTACCGCTCGTTCTCACGCATGTCCTGGGCACAGAGTTATAACGTGTTACAGGCAGTAATACAGTGAGGGTTACCTCTCGTTCTCACGCATGTCCTGGGCACAGAGTTATAACGTGTTACAGGCAGTAATACAGTGAGGGTTACCTCTCGTTCTCACACATGTCCTGGGCACAGAGTTATAACGTGTTACAGGCAGTAATACAGTGAGAGTTACCTCTCGCTCTCACGTATGTCCTGGGCACAGAGTTATGATGACAGATACATGGAGTGAGCAGGGTTATACATTATATACAAGACATGGCATGCACAGTAAGAGATAATGTATATTATAGGCGTATGTAACAGTTACAGATAATATATATTATTGGCGTATGTAACAGTTACAGGTAATATATATTATAGGCGTGTGTAACAGTTACAGGTAATATATATTATAGGCGTGTGTAACAGTTACAGATAATATATATTATAGGCGTGTGTAACAGTTACAGATAATATATATTATAGGCGTGTGTAACAGTTACAGATAATATATATTATAGGCGTGTGTAACAGTTACAGATAATATATATTATAGGCGTGTGTAACAGTTACAGATAATATATATTATAGGCGTATGTAACAGTTACAGATAATATATATTATAGGCGTATGTAACAGTTACAGGTAATATATATTATAGGCGTGTGTAACAGTTACAGGTAATATATATTATAGGCGTGTGTAACAGTTACAGATAATATATATTATAGGCGTGTGTAACAGTTACAGATAATATATATTATAGGCGTGTGTAACAGTTACAGATAATATATATTATAGGCGTGTGTAACAGTTACAGATAATATATATTATAGGCGTGCGTAACAGTTACAGATAATATATATTATAGGCGTGCGTAACAGTTACAGATAATATATATTATAGGCGTGCGTAACAGTTACAGATAATATATATTATAGGCGTGCGTAACAGTTACAGATAATATATATTATAGGCGTGCGTAACAGTTACAGATAATATATATTACAGGCGTGCGTAACAGTTACAGATAATATATATTACAGGCGTGCGTAACAGTTACAGATAATATATATTATAGGCGTGCGTAACAGTTACAGATAATATATATTATAGGCGTGCGTAACAGTTACAGATAATATATATTATAGGCGTGCGTAACAGTTACAGATAATATATATTATAGGCGTGCGTAACAGTTACAGATAATATATATTATAGGCGTGTGTAACAGTTACAGATAATATACATTATAGGCGTATGTAACAGTTACAGATAATATACATTATAGGCGTATGTAACAGTTACAGGTAATATATATTATAGGCGTATGTAACAGTTACAGATAATATATATTATAGGCGTATGTAACAGTTACAGATAATATATATTATAGGCGTATGTAACAGTTACAGATAATATACATTATAGGCGTATGTAACAGTTACAGATAATATATATTATAGGCGTATGTAACAGTTACAGATAATATACATTATAGGCGTATGTAACAGTTACAGATAATATACATTATAGGCGTATGTAACAGTTACAGGTAATATATATTATAGGCGTATGTAACAGTTACAGATAATATATATTATAGGCGTATGTAACATAATACATGGTGGACAGACAGAACCCCTATAGAAAGCACTCTGATCCAATGTGAAATGGTGAGATTCTTAAAATGACTTTATTAAATGACACTACCGGTAAAATATTGGGGTTTAAAACAATGATTAAATGGTACCAAGTGATTCTTACTCTATGGATAGATGTATCCAGACGAGTGTACAGTGGTATATTAATGTCCGGTGTTAGGATAATTCACCGGCCCTAGTAGTCCTCTATGGAATGGGTCTGCTAGGGTTGTGATATGGAGGCAACGGCAATTGTAGCCACAAATGTAGTGCCCCTGTAATTTGGTACTAATAGGTGCACTAATAAATTGGACCTGTACTATGCTGTTGTTGTACTGCAGCTATTAGTACATTATAGATACGAGGTAACGGATCTAGGTCTAGGTGCACCTAATGTTGTGTTCCTAGCACTTACTCCTGTGTTGGAGATAATGAATATAATTTCGTAGTGCTTAACACATATAAATTCCAAGTATAATAGGATGGTACTTGAAAGAACAATAGTACTGTAAATTGTTTTGCAGGTGAATGTGGTGGCACTGCTGTAACTACTGTATGAGCTTATACTGAGTTATCAGCTGAGTACTGATCCTTGTAGGGTACATATACCGGTCAAAACACGTGACCACGTGCACGCGCGGCACCGGAGTTCATGTACACTGACTCAGAGAGATTCAGAGAGTCAGCGTGTCCCAGCCCGTGCACAGTAATGGACTGTCATAAGATCCAATGATCTTAAAAGTCACCCAATAGTAACGGCACACAACACTCCTGGCAGTATATTATTACACCAACATAGGAAGCCTGAATGCTAATCCCCTACTACAGCATTTAGCTTAAGGGGGAAATATATCAAGCAAAACGGCAACCAAACCAGGAATTAACCCCTGGAGTGCCAGACTACCACCACATGTGAGGAGCACTGATCCAATTAGGGGAAGGTCTTTCAAGTTGACCGGTATATGGACCCTACAAGGATCAGTACTCAGCTGATAACTCAGTATAAGCTCATACAGTAGTTACAGCAGTGCCACCACATTCACCTGCAATATATCTCACAGTACTATTGTTCTTTCAAGTACCATCCTATTATACTTGGAATTTATATGTGTTAAGCACTACGAAATTATATTCATTATCTCCAACACAGGAGTAAGTGCTAGGAACACAACATTAGGTGCACCTAGACCTAGATCCGTTACCTCGTATCTATAATGTACTAATAGCTGTAGTACAACAACAGCATAGTACAGGTCCGATTTATTAGTGCACCTATTAGTACCAAATTACAGGGGCACTACATTTGTGGCTACAATTGCCGTTGCCTCCATATAACAACCCTAGCAGACCCATTCCATAGAGGACTACTAGGGCCGGTGAATTATCCTAACACCGGACATTAATATACCACTGTACACTCGTCTGGATACATCTATCCATAGAGTAAGAATCACTTGGTACCATTTAATCATTGTTTTAAACCCCAATATTTTAACGGTAGTGTCATTTAATAAAGTCATTTTAAGAATCTCACCATTTCACATTGGATCAGAGTGCTTTCTATAGGGGTTCTGTCTGTCCACCATGTATTAAGCTATATGCCCCTTGTAGCACCATTTCCCAAATTTTACATACAAGCTGCAGCGGGGGTAAACCATAAGTGTAGGCGTATGTAACAGTTACAGATAATATATATTATAGGCGTATGTAACAGTTACAGATAATATATATTATAGGCGTATGTAACAGTTACAGATAATATATATTATAGGCGTATGTAACAGTTACAGATAATATATATTATAGGCGTATGTAACAGTTACAGATAATATATATTATAGGCGTATGTAACAGTTACAGATAATATATATTATAGGCGTGTGTAACAGTTACAGATAATATATATTATAGGCGTATGTAACAGTTACAGACCAATTTAACATGTGAGACAGCTTAAAGCTGAGTCCATTGTCAGCGCTTAGGCGCTGACGCTTGTCAGTGAGCCCCTCCAGCCGCAATGAGAGCAGCTTTAGCAGGGGCTCGCGCACGCTTCCGCAAGCGTGCTGAGGCGTAGCACTTAAATTTTTTTAGAGTTGGCGCTCACGGGAGCGCAGGGCCGGTCAATGTGAGCGGTTCGCCCAATGAGAGCGAACCAGCTCCGTGACGTCACTGGCCCGCCCCCCGACACACCCCCGGACGGCGCGCGAACCAAGGCCAGGTAAAGCACCCGCTTTCCCTCAGCCTCAGCGCGCCTGCGCACGGCTGCAGTCACCATGGACTCAGCCTTAGTTTTGAAAGAACTTAGGCTTGGCCCATAGTGCAGGCGCGCAACGGGGAGGCGTAGCGAAGGCGTGGCCGTGATGTCACGAGTCTGGATTGCCCTCATTGGCTGAGCCGCTCACGTGATGCGGTCGTCGCACGAAAAGACAAAATAATTTGTTTTTTCAAAACAATGCCGCGCGATCGCGAGCACTATGGCCGGCCCCATACATCACTGCATTTTGTTAGAGCCACGAACGCCATCGCACACAGTATGGCCGCAGCCTGAGACTGGTGGCGGCTGTGATAGTCTCCGGTAGATTGTTCCAACTCAGGCATAGTACAATAGTTATAGTGACTATTATATTAGTTATTGTTTATTATTGTTCTATAGTTATAGCGTGTGTTATATAGTTATAGTGGGTGTTATATAGTTATAGTGAGTGTTATATAGTTATAGTGGGTGCATATAATTATAGTGGGTGTTATATAGTTATAGTGTGTGTTATATAGTTATAGTGTGTGTTATATAGTTATAGTGTGTGTTATATAGTTATAGTGTGTGTTATATAGTTATAGTGCGTGTTATATAGTTATAGTGCGTGTTATATAGTTATAGTGAGTGTTATATAGTTATAGTGCATGTTATATAGTTAGTGTGCGTGTTATATAGTTATAGTGCGTGTTATATAGTTATAGTGCGTGTTATATAGTTATAGTGCGTGTTATATAGTTATAGTGACTGTTATATAGTTATAGTGACTGTTATATAGTTATAGTGCGTGTTATATAGTTATAGTGTGTTATATAGTTATAGTGACTGTTATATAGTTATAGTGCGTGTTATATAGTTAGTGTGTGTGTTATATAGTTATAGTGCGTGTTATATAGTTAGTGTGCGTGTTATATAGTTATAGTGCGTGTTATATAGTTATAGTGCGTGTTATATAGTTATAGTGTGTGTTATATAGTTATAGTGCGTGTTATATATTTATAGTGCGTGTTATATAGTTAGTGTGTGTGTTATATAGTTATAGTGTGTGTTATATAGTTATAGTGTGTGTTATATAGTTATAGTGTGTGTTATATAGTTATAGTGCGTGTTATATAGTTATAGTGGGTATTATATAGTTATAGTGGGTGTTATATAGTTATTGTGGGTGTTATATAGTATTAGTGGGTGTTATATAGTTATAGTGCGTGTTATATAGTTATAGTGGGTGTTATATAGTTATAGTGCGTGTTATATAGTTATAGTGTGTGTTATATAGTTATAGTGTGTGTTATATAGTTATAGTGGGTGTTATATATTTATAGTGTGTGTTATATAGTTATAGTGTGTGTTATATAGTTATGGTGGGTGTTATATAGTTATAGTGGGTGTTATATAGTTAAAATTATAGTCTGTCTTAGTTCTAGTATTTTAATAGTCATAGTTTGATAGATAGTTATAGTTAGTTTATTAAATGCTATAGTTTGTATTGGTTATTAGTTATATAGTTTGTTATAGAATAGTTTAGTTAGTTCGTTCTAGTTTGACTTTTATTTTTTGACTTGGTTATATTATTATTTATTATACATGTGATATCTTTTTGTTTATTTGAGGGGAGGGGAGTGGCGGAGGTGGAGAGGCGGAGGTGGAGAGGCGGAGGTGGAGAGGACTATTTAATCTGGTAGTTCTGATTTGCCGGTATAAAGTGCAACAGTAAATTAAAATAACGTGCACAAGAATAGGAGAGTTAATGTAAAAAAATCCAAATGGTGGATACCGAGCAGAGCCCCCCGCCTGACGCCCACTGGGAGGCAAACTCTGAAACCGTCCCAGTGGGCTCAGCGTACGTGTACTCTGCCCGGATACGGGAGTGCACCGGTGCCCGGAACACGGCCACGGTGTTTGTTGGGACCTCCCTCTCCAAACACTGCTTCCTGGTCTTATAAGTGGCTAGCTTAGTCAATGCCAGGAGCAGGCTGACGAGGAGATCCCTGGACTTATAAATGGCTAGCTTAGCCAATGCCAGGAGCAGGCTGACGAGGAGATCCCTCGGCTTATAAATGGCTAGCTTAGCCAATGCCAGGAGCAGGCTGACTGGGAGATCCCTCGGCTTATAAATGGCTAGCTTAGCCAATGCCAGGAGCAGGCTGACTGGGAGATCCCTAGGCTTATAAATGGCTAGCTTAGCCAATGCCAGGAGCAGGCTGACGAGGAGATCCCTCGGCTTATAAATGGCCAGCTTAGCCAATGCCAGGAGCAGGCTGACTGGGAGATCCCTGGGCTTATAAATGGCTAGCTTAGCCAATGCCAGGAGCAGGCTGACTGGGAGATCCCTGGGCTTATACAGTAAATGGCTAGCTTAGCCAATGCCAGGAGCAGGCTGGCGAGGAGATCCCTGGGCTTATAAATGGCTAGCTTAGCCAATGCCAGGAGCAGGCTGACTGGGAGATCCCTCGGCTTATAAATGGCTAGCTTAGCCAATACCAGGAGCAGGCTGGCGAGGAGATCCCTGGGCTTATAAATGGCTAGCTTAGCCAATACCAGGAGCAGGCTGGCGAGGAGATCCCTGGGCTTATAAATGGCCAGCTTAGCCAATACCAGGAGCAGGCTGGCGAGGAGATCCCTGGGCTTATAAATGGCCAGCTTAGCCAATGCCAGGAGCAGGCTGACGAGGAGATCCCTGGGCTTATAAATGGCTAGCTTAGCCAATGCCAGGAGCAGGTTGGCGAGGAGATCCCTGGGCTTATTGTCCCGGGACACTGGGCACCCAAAAATAAAAAGGTGAGGGGAAAAGTGCAGCCAGAACTGCAGGAGAAGGCCCCTCAGGGTGGATAAGAGGGGCTGCAGTCTGGCGCAGCTAAAATAAATATGGTACACGGACTCCCGCTCGCCACAGAAGGGGCAGGTGGCGGGGGAGTCCGTGATGTGGGCCAAGTACTCTCCCGTGCTCAGTACACCGTGGAGGACTCTCCAACTCAAATCCACAGGGGAGGATTGTGGAGAGGAGGAGGTAGAGACGAGGAGGAGGAGGTAGAGACGAGGAGGTGGAGAGGAGGGGATGGAGAGGAGGGGATGGAGAGGAGGAGGTAGACAGGAGGGGATGGAGAGGAAGAGCAGGAGGTGGAGAGGAGGAGGTGGAGGTGGAGAGGATGAAGTGGAGAGGATGAAGTGGAGAGGAGGAGGTGGGGAGGAGGAGAAGGCTTTGATGGGGCGCGCTGAAGGATGGCAGGGTTCTCCTGTGCCCCGCTTTAGGATAATGCGGGAATGGGAGTAATGATCCACCAGTTCCAGTACCACCACCAGTCAGACCACCGTGACTAGTGAGACCACTGCCACCAGTCAGACCACCATCACTAGTGAGACGACTGCTACCAGAGAGACCACCATCACTCATGTGACCACCGCCACCAGTCAGACCACCATGACTAAAACCACTGCCACCAGTCAGACCACCATGACTAGTGAGACCATTGCCACCAGTCAGACCACCATCACTTGTGAGACCAATGCCACCAGTCAGACCACCATCACTAGCGAGACCACTGCCACCAGTCTGATCACCATCACTAGTGATACCACTGTCACCGGGCAGATCACCATCATTAGTGAGACCACTGCCACCATGACTAAAACAACTGCCACCAGTCAGACCACCATGAATAGTGAGACTATGGCCAACAGTGAGACCACTACCACTAGTCAGACCACCATAACTAGTGAGAACACTGCCACTTGTGAGACCATTGCCACCAGTGAGACCACCACCACCAGTGAGACCACCATCACTAGTAAAACCATCACCACGTCAGCAGCAGCATTAGGGGAAGAAGTGGGGTACAACACTTTGCCACCCATTGTCCTAAGCCCACCCAGCAGTAGTGCCTGCGGTCTGCTACAGCTGCTGGTCCAGGAGGAGAACGAGGAGGAGGAACAGACCAGTGAAGGTTTTCCCCTCAACCTCGTTAGAGCCAGTGTCTGAGTGTGGGTGGCAGCCTGTGTCTGAGTGTAGGTGGCAGCCTGTGTCTGAGTGTGGGTGGCAGCCTGTGTCTGAGTGTGGTTAGCAGCCTGTGTCTGAGTATGGATGGCAGCCAGGGACTGAGTGTGTGTGGCAGCCACGGACTGAGTGTGGGTGGCAGCCACGGACTGAGTGTGGGTGGCAGCCACGGACTGTGTGAGTGGCAGCCTGTGTCTGAGTGGGTGTGGCAGGCACTGACTGAGTGTGGGTGGCAGCCAGCGACTGAGTGTCTGTGGCAGCCACGTTCAGAGTGTGGGTGGCAGCATGTGTCTGAGTGGGTGTAGCACACAGATTAAGTGTGGATGGCAGCCAGGGACTAAGTGTGTGTGGCAGCTGTGGACTGAGTGTGGGTGGCAACAAGGGACTGAGTGTGTGTGGCAGCCACGGACTGAGTGTGTGTGGCAGCCAGGAATGGAGTGTGGGTGGCAGCCAGGGACAGTGTGAGTGGCAGCCTGTGTCTGAGTGAGAGTGGCAGCCTGTGTCTGAGTGAGAGTGGCAGCCATGGACTGAGTGAGCTAGCAGCAGTAGCGTTCACCTCCCTAGAAGAGTCTCAGACTGGTGGTGAGATTGCTGCTGCTGCTGCTAGTACTGTATCAGTTGAGGAGGAAGAAGGCACCGACAGGGATGCAATTCATTAGCAGGAACAGGTCAGGACACTAGTAGTGAGGAGACTAGTGGATATAGGCCTGGCATAGAAGGATGATGATAAGAGAAAGGAGGAGACCATGGCAGGAGAGGAAAGCAGCAGGTCCTCAAACATCCTGGGTGTGGTGATATTTTCGTTTGGCACCTCAGGGAGCTTCACTTCCTGTGTGAGAGCTTCACTTCCTGTACGAGAGCTTCACTTCCTGTGCGCGAGAGCTTCACTTCCTGTGCGAGAGCTTCACTTCCTGTGCGAGAGCTTCACTTCCTGTGCGAGAGCTTCACTTCCTGTGCGAGAGCTTCACTTCCTGTGCGAGAACTTCACTTCCTGTGCGAGAGCTTCACTTCCTATGCGAGAGCTTCACTTCCTGTGAGATTCCCAGAATAATAACTATAACTATATATATATTCAGAACACTTTCTACACGACACATGGGAGTGAACTGTGTGTTACTGCACTTCCGGTGTGTTACTGCACTTCCTGTGTGTTACCACACAGCAGAACATAGTGTGGGTTGTGTGAAATTTCTTGATAACCCTTTGTTGCCCGACAGATCTGCCCAGCATTGTTCTCCGCTTTGCGATGCTCTGCAGACTGAGATGTGACATTTAACACTTTCTGTGTGTCTGCAGATTGCGTGTGTACAGAGGGGAGTGACGAGGAGCTGGGTGAGTGTACAACCAAGAAAAGACACGTTGTCCCTTATATTTACACATACATATACACCCACTAGTGCACACACACATACACACTCACAGTTTCATACTCACATACACAAAGCTCCATGCATGTGCACACATACTTACCCACTAGACTAGTGCATGAACACACACACACACACACACTAACAGTTTCATACATACTCTCACACAGCTCCATGCATTTACACACATACACACTAGTACACACACACACACACACACACACACACACACACACACACACACACACACACACACACACACACACACACAGCTTTATGTATTTACACATATACATACTGTGATATAGTCACTATCGCTGTACAGTATGCTGGAGTAGAGCAGCCAGTGTGCTTTCCAGCATACAAACAGTTAAACTCCTCTAGAATTCTAGTGGCACCTGCAGCTAATCTGGCTGGTCTCCTGAATGAACAGGAGTTTAAAAGGCAGACATAGAGCTGCCACAGGGCGATTGTTTCCCCCAGGATGGAAGCTGGATGGTACATTTCCCCAGGCATGCTGGTCGCAGATCCTGCGGGGACTGCCTGGGTTGCACACCCAGGAAGAACAAGCTGTGGAAGAGTTAAGGATGTGAGACTGCTGTGGAACCAGGGCTGTCCTGTCCAGGTGATTGGATCCAGAGAGGGGTTTCCTGGACTCTTTGGGGGCCGAGTCCCCAACAAAAACAGATAAAGACGTTTGATATTGTCATATGGTATATCTGTAAACCAGACTGTGGGTTTTGGGCTGGGAACCAGTTTAGTTGGCCAGCCAATCAGAGAGAGAGCTGATGTTTAGACAGTCTCCTAAAAGGAGTAGGTGTTTATTTTATGCTTTTTTTTCTTAAAGGGACGAAGGGCCCTTTGTAGTTTTGTTTATCCCCTGTAAATAAAACCCGTACAACAAAATATAGCGTTTCCTGTCTTGAATATGGGGGACAAGACCCCGCAACGTGATGGAGGCATCACAATTAGTGGAGAATGCAGACAGTCCAAAAATCACTGAACAATGGAAACTGTGTGTTTGAGCATAAATGCGGAGATTTATAATGGCCGCCCAGCCGAAGTGATATAACAGACTGTGACTGAAGTTTGTCCCACTGTTTATGACCAGTTGTGCTTACAGAATATTTTCTACCGGTTTTGAACTGATTGGCCGGCTAAGCCGACCAATCAGAGGAACAACCTTACTCGTTGGTGTTATCCAACAAGCAAAAAGAAAAAACGGAGAAACTAATATATAAAGTAAACCAGGTCATAGTGCCCTGTAAAATAAATAAAGTGCACTAAATCAGGGAGGTGAGTTTAAAAGAATCCAAGTTGGGGGATACCGAGCAGAGCACTCCGTCTAATGCCCACTGAGGGGCAGATTCTGGCACCGTCCCAGTGGACTCGGCTTGAATGTACTCTACCCAGATACGGGAGTTCACCAGCGCCCGGAAACATCCCCACGATGTTCATTAGGACCTCCCCTTCCAAACACTGCTTCCTGGTCTTATATATGGCCAGCTTGGCCAATGCCAGGAGCAGGTTGGCAAGGAGGCCCCCAGGCTAATTGCCCCGGGATATATACAACAGAAGACAAGGGGTGCCCAATGCTACATCCAATTGACAAAACATATATGGTAATAAGTATAAAGTTTAAATTAGCTAAATTAAAACTTTAAATTAATTGCCCCGGGACACTGAGCACCCATAAAACATACACAGAGAAGGTGTGGAGTGATGATTGAGTAGCTCCTCCAGAGGACAAGTTGAAGAATACACCTGAAGGTGGAAAATGGAGGAAGCAACGTGTTTTGTGAGATGTGACTGGCCACACGAAGCAGTGTCCTTTAGGGAAGGAGCGTCCCTGCGTGGCCCCGCAAAAGGAACTGCATCAGATGTGTTTATGGTGTCAAGAGCCCGGCCACAATAAACACTGTCCCTTCAGGTTGTATGATGATGATGATGATGATGATGAAAGGACTTCTATGGGGCCCTGCGAAAATGACAGTCTCGGCAGCAAGCGGCGCACAGTGGTCAAAAGGAAAACACATATTGCAAGAACTGCACTGGCCAGCTCCTCGAATTCCCTAGTGACATCTTCTCAAACGAGGACAGAAGGCATGGCGCAATCATCATGGGAATGATGACTAGTCTTGAGATGACAAAGGCTATTGTTACCGTTAGGAACGGAAAGGCGAGCGAGTCAGACAAAAGGAGTGCTGACTGGAAACTGTACTATGAGATGTCCCAGAATGATATTTAAAACTTCCTCACAGAGCTAGAAGTCTCTCAGCAAGAGGCTCGCACGCTCAAAGCCGAGCTTGGTAAAGTAAAGAAGCAATTGATACAGCAAAAATGAGAAGTGCAGGAAGCACTGCAGAATATAGAGGGAATGCTGCAAGAAGAACGTGTCTTCCTGGTGCAGCGCACACAAGCAGCACACATACTGCAGAGCCAGCTGCGAGAGCTGCGTGCGTGTCTGCAAGAGACCAAGGAGAAACAGACGGACGCTGAGGAGAAGCAGCGATTTATACAGGAAGCAAGTATCCAGGCTTCTAACCAAGTACAAGTGCTACAGGAGTGTCTGAGTGTAAGGGAGTGCTCACCACAACCAAGGCGTGACCGCGAGGCCAAGGTGGGGATAGATATATGTAGCGCACTTTCCCCCACCCCCTTGGAGGATGTTTTGCTACGGTGAGTGTAGTGCAATACCTGTGGCTCATAGGAGGTCTGAGCCTCCGCTGCAGGGAGCCTGGGGTGTAACCTGGTACGGTGTTATTCAGCACCTCCACCTGTAACGGATTCTACTGTGTGGAATTACCCGTTACAGGACCTATATATATACATATACTTATACAATAACCACACACACTGGGTAAAACATAAAATAACAGCTTTATGGCAGGACGAAACTATGGCTACTGGTTACAGCCTATCCACCAGGCCTTGCACGTCCGTAACCACCCGCCAAGTGTCCCACACTCCTGTCCACAGTCCCCATAGTACCTGATGGGGTCCTTGGGCACCCTACCACCCTGGTGTCCACAAGGATATAACCCCTCACCCTTACATGTGGTCAGCGCTGCCACTATAGTGTGTGTTGGTGCCCTTGTGCATGGGGAACCTGCCAGGTACGTCCACACCCAGGCATGCTGCCTCCTGTGGTGGGGTACACAGACCCATTGATGATCTGCGACTCCAGTGGAAGCACGCGTGGAAGTATTTGTTGCTAAGTGAGTGAAAGAGGTGAAGAAACGGAAAGAGAAAAAGGTAGCGAACTGCTGTTCTTCAGGACCAGAAGAAAAATTCTTCAACTGGAAGACAAGCAAAACACAGAAGAGGGTGTCATTGGATGTCTCTGAGATAGAGGCTGGTGCATGGCAATGGGGCACGGGCCGTTCCACAGGACAATGTTGCGCTGTGGGGGAATATGTGATATAGTCACTATCTCTATATGCTGTTGTAGTGCAGCCAGTGTGCTTTCCAGCATACAGACAGTTAAACTCCTGTGGAAAGCTAGCATTAACTGCAGCTAATCAGTCTGGTCTCCTGGATGAAAAGGAGTTTAAAATGCAGACAGTGCTGCCACACTGAGAGATTGTTTTCCCCGGAGAGGGGCAGAGACTTTTTTCCCCAGCAGGAGGAAGCTGGTTGGCACGGTTCCCCAAGCCTGCTGGACGCTGGTCGCAGGGCCTGCTGGGACTGCCTGGGTTGCACGCCCAGGAAGATCAAGCTGCAGCATAGTGAAGGACGTGAGACTGCTGTGGACCCAGGGCTGTCCTGTCCAGGTGATCTGATTCAGAGAGGGATTTCCTGGACTCTCTTGGGGCCGAGTCCCCAACAAAAACAGATAAGGACTTTTGAAATTGTCATATGGTATATCTGTAAACCGGACTGTGGGTTTAGGGTTGAAAACCAGTTTAGTTGGCCATCCAATCAGAGAGGGAACTGATGTGTAGACAGACTCCTAAGAGGAGCAGGTGTTTATTTTATGCTTTGTTTTCTTAAAGGGACGGTGGCCCCATTGTTATTTTGTTTATGCTCTGTAAATAAATCCCTGTACAATGAAATATAGAGTTTCCTGCCTTGAATATGGGACACAAGACCCCACAATTCGACAGAGACATCACAGTACCCACTGGTATATACACATACAGACACAGCTTCATGCATTCACACATATACACACACACACACACACACACACACACACACACAGGTTCATGCATTCACACATACACACACACTCAGGTTCATGCATTCACACATATACACATATACACACACACACACACACCGCGTTCATGCATTCAAACACATACATATCCACTAGTGCACACATTCACACACACAGCTTCATGCATTCACACATATACTCACACAGCTTCATGCATTCACACACACACACACACACACACACACACACACACACACACACACACACACACACACACACACACACAGGTGCATGCATTCAAACACATACTTATCCACTAGTGCACACATACACACACACACACACAGCTTCATGCATTCATACATACACACACACACACACACACACACACACACACATACACACACTCAGGTACATGCATTCAAACACATACTTATCCACTAGTGCACACATACACACACACACACACACCGCTTAATGCATTCACACACATACATACAGGCATATGCATTAACACACATACATTCCTATTAGTGCACACATACACACACACACACACTTCTTCACTGATACTGTGTGGGA